>NC_053158.1:95677961-95977961 GCF_016835505.1 Polypterus senegalus
TCAATTAGAAATGTATGATGCGAATTATCAGGTGTTTCAGGACTTAGCAGTCAAGATTTGAAGGTTGGACATTTTAAACTTTTACTTACTGAATCAAAAAGTCAATTATCAATTTTTTATTTATTAAATATTTTTGCACGAGTCAGTCATATACAAAAATACTAGTGATAATAGAATGAAATTAGTAGACAGAATGAATTGTGTTAGAAGACTACATTAAGCACTTGCTTTTTATTGATTGATGTTCTGTTGTTAGTTATGGGTTGTAGGTGGTCTGTGACTAGCTGTTTTTTTTAAACATACAATTTTTGAAAAATGTACCTGATAGGGAGTTAAAATCTTTAAAGCAAAATTTTTGGCTGCTTTGGATCTTGTTGGAGAGCAGGTCTAGAGCTTTCATTATAATGTGCAGATAATGCAGTCATGAGGTTTTAAGTGTAACATAAATAATCAATTCATATTTGTCCACTCTGTGTTTACACAGCAACACTTACATAATTACTTTATTCTTGAATTCACTTAAATCAAGTTACCACAAGCAGGAGAAGAAGTAAGCTGGTGGACCGTGCATGTCACAGGTGCTGGTCCTTCTTTGTGTTTGATTAACTTCTATATTGGGGATCTGATTTGCAGTCAGGGATTACTGTCAAATTATTAAAAGAAGAAAAATATACATGTTACAGCCAAAACCCCAAGTTCAGCCAGTTCCTGAATTGGCCAGCCATTTCATATTTTGGCCACGAGGTGTAGCCAAAGTCCGAATTACTAGAAATGACCAGCATATATGCTACTTTGGCCGGCCATTTCACGACGTGGCGAGAACTCCCTGGCCAAAATCCTATGTGCTGATGTAAGACTGTCCGCTCAAGGTGCAACGATGCTTAAAACTTTTATATGCAGATTCAGAAGGGGAGTTTTCCATTCTGCATGAGAAACTGCTCAAGGCTACACTTGATGCAATTGCACTACTAAGTGTGCAACAAATCGCTGCTCATGCCTTTTTTCTTCCGACTTTGGCCGATTGCCCCATGCCATTTCACAAACTGGCTGGCCAAATCCTGAAATTGAGGAAAAGGTCGGACATTGGCCGGTCAATTTACAGTGACATTGGCCATTTCCCAATTTGGCTGGACACTTCGCTTTGGCCGATTTTGGGTTTTGGCTGTAAAATACATAATACAGTTTCATGGCTTCACTCCATCGCGGATTTTAAATTTAAGCATATCTAAATATATATCACGGATTTTTCGCTGGTTCACGGATTTCTGCGGACAATGGGTCTTTTAATTTATGGTACATGCTTCTTTCACTTTGTTTGCCCAGTTGATTTCATACAAGGGACGCTATTGGCGGATGGCTTAGAAGCTACCCAATCAGAGCATGTATTACGATTAAATAAAACTACTCAATGATATACGATATACTTCCCGTGTGGTGCTTGATTGTTTGCTTTTCTCTGTCTCTCTCACTCTCTCTGCCTGACAGAGGGGATGTGAGCAGAGGGGCTGTTTGCCTAGAGGATATGGACGCTCCTCTAAAAAATGCAGCTTTATCGCGGTGCTTCGGCATACTTAAAAGCGCAAAAGCACGTATTGATTTTTTGATTTTTTGCTTTTCTCTCGCTCTCTCTCTGACATTCTCTGCTCCTGACACGCATTCTTTGAAGAGGAAGATATGTTTGCATTCTTTTAACTGTGAGAAAGAACTGTCATCTCTGTCTTGTCATGGAGCACAGTTTAAACTTTGACTAAAGGGTGTTATTTCATGTCTAGAGGGCTCTAATAATGTTAACAGTGTGGGAGAGTTTATAAGGGCTTAAAATATATAAAAATAACTACACAAACATATGGTTTCTACTTCGCAGATTTTCATCTATCGTGAGGGGTTCTGGAACGCTAACCCCTGAATCGAGGAGGGATTACTGTATACAAACTGAAGTAACCCATCTGAAAGTACATTTGAAACAGTAAAATAATCCAGAATTGACATCACACTCTGTTTTAAGACAGTCAAGCCTGAGAATTCACAAATGTTTTCATTGGAAGAGTTTGAAATTTAAAACATTTGTACAGCAAACTGTTTGAGGTATCGAGTAAAAAATACTTTCTTTATAAATCTTTGTGAAGAATAAAGGGATTATATTTCAACAAAAAGTTTTTCATGGGGACAGACAAACTGCATCTTAAATGGATTTCACATTTATCAGCCAAAAATTTAATAAAAATTCTTCTAGAAAAAAAGAGTGCTTACAGGAATAAACACTGAACCTTGATATGTCTCTTGGTTTGTGTATTGTTTAAACATGGATAGAATTTCAATTCCATGTTGCTTCTTTGATTTGTAGTATCTCAAACTGTAATCTCAGCACTGTTCCACAGTATCATTGTATCTGTGTTTACTAATCAATTGATAATCAGCAGTTTCTCACTAAAATGTTCTTACATATCATTTTCCCTCAGCCAAAAAATAAAACCAAAACCTCTACTAGATTTAAATAATGGGGTTTTAAAAATTTTTTGCTATAATTACCATTCATTTTATAAACCTGATTTATCTATTGTAAAATTATAAAGACCTGTTAATTATCATGACAGAATTGGACGCAAGGCAAGGACACTCCACTTGCAGTATGGTTTAATGGTTGAGAGGGGAAAACCCATTATTCCTATGAAAATCCACACTGATAAAAGCCGACACTAGAGCTGTTTGACAAGAAAGTTCAAAATTGTCAAAGAAAATATTCTGTGAGCATCTCAATGAACATAAAGGAAAGTGTGACATGAGGATTCATGTGTGCAAAACCTGTAGTTAAAAAACCCAAAACTTATACACACTAAATTATGCTGATACTTAAAACACAGTAATCGTGGATCCCATGGAAAAAGTTTTATTCTTTACTAGTAGAATTAAGCTTTTTTCTTAGTGATGATTCTAAATGATGCCTCCTTATTTATTTATTATACTGTACAAGTGATCTTTTCTAGTGAAATTCATAAAATCAGACTGTAGATAGATAGATAGATAGATAGATAGATAGATAGTTAGATAGATAGATAGATAGATAGATAGATGGGATAGATTCCGAAAGTTTTTAAAGCGCATGACTTTTTCCACTTTTTGTTATGTTACAGCCTTATTCCAAAATGGTTTAAAATTTATTTATTTTCCTCAGAATTTTACACAAACACCCATAATGAAATTTGAAAAGTTTACTTGAGGTTTTTAAATTTTTTAAAATAAAAATTGAGAAGCACATGTACATAAGATTCACAGCCTTTGCCATGAAGTCAAAATTTAGCTCAGGTGCATCCTGTTTTTCCTGATCATCCTTGAGATGTTTCTGTAGCTTAATTGGAGTCCACCTGTGGTAAATTCAGTTGATGAAATGAGGGCACACACCTTTCTATAAAAGGTGCCACAGCTGACAGTTCATGTCAGAGCACAAACCAAGCATGAAGACTAAGGAATTTTTCGTAGACCTCCGAGACAGGATTGTCTGAGGCACAAATCTGGGAAGGTTACAGAAATATTTCGGTTTTTAAAGGTCCCAATGAGCACAGTGACCTCCATCATCTGTAAGTGGAAGAAGTTTGAAACCACCAGGACTCTTCATGAGCGGGCCCGGGCCATCTAAACTGAGTGATCAGGGAAGAAGGGTCAGTCAGGAGGTGACCAAAAACCCCGATGGTCACACTGTCAGAGGTCCCTGTGGAGAGAGAAAACCCTTTTCCCAGAAGGACAACCATCTCTGCAGCAATCCACCATTCAGGCCTGATGGTGAGGGGGCCAGATGGAAGCCATTCCTTAGTAAAAGGCACATGGCAGCACGCCGGGAGTTTGCCAAAGGCACCTGAAGGACTCTCAGACCATGAGAAACAAAATGTTTCGTCTGATGAGACAAAGATTGAATTCTTTGGGTGAATGCCAGGCACGTTTGAGGAAACCAGGCCCCATCCTACAGTAAGCATGATGGTGGAGCATCATGCTGGGGGAAATGTTTTTCAGTGGCAGGAACTGGGAGACTAGTCAGGATAAAGGAAAGATGACTACAGCAATGTACAGAGGCATCCTGATGAAAACCTGCTCCAGACCCTCTTGACCTCTGACTGGGGCGGTTCATCTTTCAGCAGAACAACGACCCTAAGCACACAGCCAATCTATCAAAGGAGGGTTCAGGAAAACTCTGTGAAGGTCCTAGTGGCCCAGCCAGACCCCAGACTTGAATCCCATTGAACATCTCTGAGAGATCTTAAAATGGCTGTGCACCGACGCTTCCCATCAACCTGATGGAGCATAGGTCTGCAAAGAGGAATGGCAACCGGCTAGGATAGTTGGCAAGCTTCGCATCATATTCAAAAAGACTTGAGGCGGGAATTGCTTAAAAGGTTTTACAACAGCATTGAGCAAAGGCTGTGAATACTTATGTACATGGATTTCTCAGTTTTTAATTTTTTAAAAATTTGCAAAATTCTCAAACTTTTCACGTCATGATGGGGTGTTGTGTGTAGAATTCGAGGGGAACACAACCCCCTCGATCGAGGAGGGAGACTGTACATAAAATAAAGGTTCTTCTAGTTCAGTATGCTTTTTCTTAAGTTTTGTATTTACCTTGTTGTAATGTAGATTTGCATATACTTAACTTGATGAATGTTTGTTTTCTTTATTTATAATCTAGGCAAAGCAATGTAATTTAGTGTTACTTTGGGAGAGGCATCTTTTTGCCCTCCCATGACTAAGTCTAGTTGTAATTTTATGACAGGTTTTGGGGAGATGTGTCTTAAACCAGTTTGGTGATTTTTTCTCTGCTAAAGTCTTTCAACCCCGCACAAAGGAAGCCAGGATGTTTAACATTTGGTTTAGGGCAGGTGCTAAGATGTTCTATTTGCCCCATTGGTCTGAGCTATGGCTGTTTGGAATTGGCTTGTCTCAGAGGCCTTAATTACATGTTGTCCTATTGGCTGTAGGTTGGACAGAAAACCCATAAATGGCATGCTTTATCTCACCTCTCTGTTTTACATCTGAAGAAGCATCTCTTACTAACAATTGATGAAGACCATCACATCATGAACTGACAAGAACAGCACAATGAAAAGCACAGCTCAGCAGAGATATTGAACAGACATGTGGCTGGGAAGCTGAGTACCAATGATGCCTTAACTAGAGACATTAAGTAACCAACCAGTCTGTGTGCCACCTGAAACTACACATCATCATTTAATCAGGTTATATGGTTGCCAATATTCAAATGTACTTGATTTGTTATTATTTAATATTACAATAATACATCATTTTTTGTATAACTTAACTCCTGCTTGTCTTTGTCACATCTAACTGCCCCGAGGTTATAGATATAAAAGGGAAGGTGGGGATGTTATATACAATAATCTATACTAATAAAAAGGCAAAGCCCTCCTTACCACCTCACTCACCCCACTCACTCACCACTCACTCACTCACCATCACTAATTCTCCAACTTCCCGTAGGTGAAAGGGGAAATTTGGGAGGCTTATTCCTACAACTACTACAAAAGCTGGGCAGGTTCATTTCGAAATTCTACGTAGGCATAACTGGAACCTATTTTTCTACATATAATGTAAAAGAGGATTAGAGGGTGGCTGGGGGCAGTTTCGTGGACATCATCACGCCTCCACGGGAAAATACGAGGAACAAGGAAGAACTCCAAACAGCGATGAGCACAAACGCCATTTCACAATTGAGAAAGGGAAAAACAATTATGAAGCAAATGATGCTACAAGCATATCTATAGGTACGGAAACAAAACACGGGGTAACCGTAATTTATAAATTAAGTTCATAGACAGGTGCCACTAGGTTGTAATTTAGTCCGCCAAAAAGGCTCATCAGCGGCAATCCAATACAAACCTGCCGGAAATATTCACGGGAAGGACTGTCTATGCAGAGGGGGAAAATGAGATGGTCAGGGTGGTGTTGGCCAGACTCATTGAAACTGCGCAGAGAAACTTTTGCCGGGGTTTAGCTGACATTACATCGAGATGGCACCAGCACAGCTGGGAACCTTCGATGCAAGAACACCAAGCTGCTCACGGAACTGACGAGTCAGACACAAAAGCAACAGTTCCAAAGAGTGCTGAACAAAACCGAATTACACAATTGAGAAGGCAGCAAAAAATATGAAGCGCCTGATACATACAATCATATTCATAAGTGCAGCTACTGTGGAAACAAAGCACACGGTGGAAAAAGTGAATGTCCGCTAAAGGAAGACAGTGTAAAAAAACCTGGCATGCAGTTTGTCACATCTCAGATAAAGAGGAAGACGAGCTGTTTATTGATGCAGTAAGAAACTAATCGATGAATGAAACCTCTTATCTTTACAACGATTGACAAACACGGAATGTAACTTGAACACAACACATCCTACAAATACGACCCTGATTGAAAGAAATAATGATAATCAAATCCTTGATGACAGCAACATTCAATAACACTCACAAAACAATTACTGTATATTGACAATCATGTTACGCTATTTTTAAAATGTTCCCTTTTCTTTTTCATAACCTACTTCTCCACTATACGCTGGTATATATATAAATGTATATATATACCCGATCTACAGTACATACTTAGCATAGACAAGCACACGCAGGCTAATTGTAGAGTCTTCGCCTCTAATTCGAGGTTCGATTCCGAGAGGGGATGCACTGAGTATGTACGCTACCCTGATTCATTTTACCTTCAGATCTCCTTGGTTTGGGACGATGAAAAATATTCGGTTAACTCAGAATCATGTTACGCTATTTTAAAAATGTTTCCCTTTATTAGCACAAGCACAGCTGAGAAGCTTCGATGCATGTACTCCATAACGCTTAAAAATAACGCATTTAATCACACTTTCAATTCCAAGCAACGGGAACTTTTGTCAATGCATGATTTCCTGGTACATCCATTACACTGATGCACACATCACAGCTACAAAAATGTTAGAGTCGGAATAAAGCGCGTTCCTACGACTGATCATTTCCACTACCCGAGCGAAGCCTTGATAAAAGCATGGTTTTGTGCACACTGAAAAGCAAGCAAAATTAGATGCATTACAGAAAGCGGACTTTGTGGCTCTTACTGGGGATCATTGGACTTCCGTGACCGCTAGTAATTCTAATTACATCTAATTAAAATGTTCAATGATCACACTGTTTTAGTCTAATGTACAAAATAATTTTGGCTAATGTTACTCAGAGTTTAAAGATTAAGTTGGTCAAATTACCTTTTATGTTTCTGACTTATTTTTTTAAGAAGAAAACTGCACTTTATGTTGAAATTTTGGTTATTATTATTTAAAGACAATACTATTCTGAAAATCTACTTAAAGTACTTAAACTACCACTTTATTTTAAGTCTGCCCAATTTTAACCAGGGATGATATTTTTGTTTCTGTTTTGAATTCAAATGCAGTTTAAAAGCTTTTTTTTCAGAAATTAAAACAGCCTCAGTTTACAATATTCATGTCCATGTCTATTATTTGATTCTGTCACCCACTAAAACCCTTTTAAATTAAAAAAAAAACATTTATGATTTGGGGCAAATTTAGTGTATTATTACATACATTAATCAAGATTAATTTTACACAGCCTCTAATTAATTGGATTAATTTTTTAATAGAGTCCCACCTATATATATATATATATGTGGATATATATATGTAGATTTGTATATATATGTGATATATATATATATATATATATATATATATATATATATATATATAAATAGATAGATATGACAACAACACCCATATCAATGACAAAACAATTACATTAACAATCATCTTACGTTATTTTTAAAATGTTTGCTTTTCTTTTCATAACTTCTTTAACACACTACTTCTCCATTTCTGGCTGGTATTCTGCTAGTACCTTATAAACAGTGGTAAGTCTGTGGGATTAGGCATTCTAAGGCTACATATCAATAATACAATCGGGGAAATATATATATTACTCTACCAAGATAAAACAATTGGCGTAGTCCGGCAGGATTTTGGGGTAACCATGTTTTGCACCCTGTTTGCAAATACTGTTTTGATGTATGTGGTTGTTTATGTATGTGAATTTTAGGGCACCCAGTGTACAAATGCGGTGGAAGTAAAACATTGTTTGGTTGCTGAATGGAATATAACCAACAAAGTGTAGAGACTTCATGTGTGTCACGAGGACACCTATATGTTTGTTAGTGCTGGTGGTAGTGAGTCCCTAATTAAAGTGCTAGGGAGTGGTGAAACATGCAATGCTCATTCATGTGGCATTTAACTGGTTAAAGTGCTAGGGAGTGATGGGACATGCATTCGTCATTCATACAGTACTTATTCGTTTAGGATCTTTGTGTATGTATGCGTATGTTTGCTTACAGGAGCAAAAGTAGGCCAACCCATAACGAAGGTGGCAAATTGTATTAGAGTAAAATTGTAGACTCAGAAATGCCTAAATTTATATTAAAGTCAGCCATCTTCCAGTGGAGTGGCAGAAGCAAGCAGGCTAAAGCTAAGAAACCTGTAGTTCAGGTTGAGAAAGCAGAAGCTGAGCTGAGTGTGCCACAAAATGGAAGGGGGCTGGAAGGATTAAAAGCAAGAAAACAGAGATTAGGTTTAAAGAAGACAGCTGCTGTTATAAGTGGTTTACTAGCTTATATTATTGGTAATAAGAAAGATCCTGATAAGGAAGAAAATAGCAAAGTAAATGAAAGTGAAAGTTGTGGAATTTTGAGTGAGACTTTTGAAAGATGTAACAGTTGGTGTGATAATTGTGAAGTGTTAGCATGTAGAACACCCACTGGCAAAGTAGAAAGCATTGAAAGCAGTGGAAAAAAGAAATGTAAACCACCCATGGTGAAAGTTAGGGCAATAATAACCAGATCGAACTGGAACCATAAAACATGGATGGGTGAATTACATGAGACAGATGATTGCTCAGATAAAGAGTGGGAATGTGAGTGTGAGGAAAAGGAGAGAGATGAAAGAAAGGGTAAACAGCAAGGATTTTTTCTTCCATTATTATTCTCCACTGCACCACAATCTCCAGGTAATTCTGAGGTCTGTCCATTATTTAAAGAACATGCCACACTGATAGATATTTCACCACTGTTATGAAAGGTAACCAGTACTGCATTGAAATTTGATTTAGGACAAAGAAATCAGATAGAAGGCAGAGATGCTGGTGAGTCTGAATGGCAATTTTTGACTATGGTATAAGGATACCGAGTAAAGGAAGTGTGGAATTTAAACAAGGAACAATGGAAATTAAGGGAATTCAAGTGTTTGTGTGTGAAAGGTCTAGAAATGCTAGTGCAAGAATGACTGAGTTGGAAAGAAAGTGCACCAGTTCAGAAGTTGGTTTGAATAAACCAGGACAAGCCAAAGGACAAAGGATGGGGGGTGGTGCAGCAGGAAGGTTTACAAGCTCAGCCAGCAAGCCAGGAATGCACAGGGGTGTGAAAGTCCTAACAGCTGTGCTGCGGCCAGCAGTAATTAAAAAGCACACACACTTAGGTTCAGTAATTCGAAACCTGACTGACCAATTGTTTAAAAAGACAGTCTATGAATCTCCATGCAATAAAATGGAGAAAAGTGAGCTGGTCTTTAGTAAAGAGCACAGGTCAGTTTTAGGAGTGATGCTTGATCTGGCATTTGGATTCTGGAGAGGTTTTAGCCCACACTTTCAGGTAGTAGTTACCATAGAACTAAAAAATGGACACACAGGCAATGAAAAAAATAGAAGGGTAGTGCAGGAAGACAGGAAAGGGAAAATTGTTATTTCTGTTTCAATTTTCTGGCTTTTTGCAAAAGTGCTACTACTATTGTAAGGTTTTATGGACTTTGGGTTGGTGATAATAAATAGTGAAGTAATAGTAATTATTACCTAATAGTAATAGGTAATAAATAGTGAAGGCAATTAGCAGAGTAAAATCCATGCAGGGGATCGGGTTACAACTAGCACATTGGAGTGGCATGGCACTATCGGCTAAGCTGTTACATTTAATGCCTAGAAGCAAAGTCTGAGTGTTGGCACCAGGTCGACAACCAAGAAAATGAGATGGACAGAAAGTGCTTTGTCACCTTCCATTTTACAGACCTGTCTACATAGCGGAATGAAAAAAAGAAAGAGGAAAAGAGGACAACGACAACAAGCAAAGACTAAAGAAAAGACATGAAGAAGAACTGAAGGGACAGCAAGAAAAAGACACTTACTGGGGTTTAAGTGAGTAACAAGTCCACAAGTCATGCAATAATAAGGCTAGTCAGAATAGCTATAATTTAAAAAGAAAGGTTTGTTCATTACTGCAGAAAATTTATATTCCAAGGGGTGGAAACTGAACAAACCAATTAGGAATGCCAAAATAAGGGGATTGATTTTGGGCTCATAAAGTATACATTCTGGGTATTAATTAATTAAGTGGGATAATTAATATAGTTAATACTATTATTAAAGAGTGGCATACTGACCAAATTGGTGAACTTTTCAGGAAAGCAGGTGCAGTTGGTACATTTGCAAGTCATATGGGCTCTGATGTTTAGGTATAGTTTTAATTGGGAAAATACGGAAGCACTGCTGAGATTGTCAGCTGTGGTACAAGCACAGGACCAGTGGGCCAATTCTGAACCGAGGTGTTTAGCACAACGAGTATGCATATGGTGAGCAAACAACTCTAGGGGTGGCGTGGGGGGAATAAGAGTTGCATAGCTTTGATGCCTCATGGTGGTGATGTCAGCCTATACTGGTAAAGGCTGATGGCAGTCAAGAGTTGCACCATGGGTAGGAAAGCACAAGCGGCAACAATCAACCCCAAATGTGTGAAGAGGAGCCACAGATGTTGGTTTGAGAACAGTTTATGCAGTGGCACATGCGCTCTCACTTGGGCAGAAGTGGTTGTACTGGCACCTGTGGTATGTTACCTTTAAATTTTGATATTAACTGTACAGCTGCATATGCTTAAACAGATAGTTTGGGACAGGGTCTAATTAGCAGTTAGACACAAAACAAGCACAGATTAAAAATTCACACATTAGACTAAATTCTAGTGGGCTAGTTTAGTGGAAGGTATGGACTTGTCTCATTTTGAACCACCAGATCTGATGACATATGTAGACTGCAGAAAGCTAAAGAAACAGTTGAAGCAAACTGGAGCGATACAAGTCATCAGGAATGCTTCCAAGTTCTTCAGATTGTCTTTGAAATAAAGAAGATATGTAATGGACAAATGGTCACGGACAACTTTTAATACTGGGAGAGCAAATACTGCAAATCAATGCACAAGTTATGCATCAGACTCTTTAAACAATTTAAAGACATTGTTTATAAAGACATTGTACAAAACATTCATCGGGGTGGAGTGTTGTGATGTAAGATTTTGCCTATAACTTGATAAATGTTTTTATGACTAAGTCTCTTTGTAATTTTACGACAGAATTTGGGAGGTGTATCTTAAACCAGTTGGGCGAGTGCTTCTCTGCTAAAGTCTTTCAACCCCCCGCAAGGAAGCCAGGATGTTTAACATATGGTTTGGGGGCAGGTGTTAAGATGTTCTGTTTCCCCCATTAGTCTGAGGCATGGCTGTTTGGAATTGGCTTGTCTCAGAGGCCTTTAAGTACCATGATGTCCTATTGGCTGTAGGGGTTGGACAGAAAACCCATAAATGTGCATGCTTCATCTCACTCTTTCTGTCTTACTAACATCTGAAGTAGCATCTCTTACTAACAACTGATGAAGACCATCACATCATGAACTGACAAGAACAGCACAATGAAAAGCACAGCTCAGCAGACATATTGAACAGACATGTGGCTGAAAGCTGAGCACCAATGATGCCTCAACTAGAGACATTAAGTAACTAACAAGTCTGTGTGCCACCTGAAACTACACATCATCATTTAATCAGATTGTATGGTTGCCAATATTCAAATGTACTTTGCATTTTGTTATTATTTATGAATATTTTCAAAAATACATAATTTTATGTGTAACTTAACTCCTACTTGTCTTTTGACTACATCTAATTGCCTAAGGTTATAGATATAGAAGGGAAGGTGGGGATAAGTTATATACAATAATACCTTATAAACAGTGGTAAATTTGTGGGATTAGGTATTCTAAGGCTACATATTAATAATACAATAGGGGAAAGTAGATCAATATACTGTATATATTACTCTATCAAGATAAAACACCATTAAATACTGACAAAACAGATTTTGAAGCACTAGGGTATTATACTGTGTTAGCCATTATGAGTGTAATAAGAAGTTAAGCAAAATTACACCTTTTATTGGTTAACTAAAAATATTACAATATGCATATGGAGGTTTTTGGAGTTTGCTAATTCCAGTCAATCAGCTAATACAGAAAGAAGCATGTTTTATTTGTGAAAATACTGCTTTGACATCAACAGATCAGTATCCACCAACAACAAAGGAGGATCGTGGTGACAGTGGTGGAGTGGTGGCTCTGAGGCTAAGTATCTGCACTTGTATCCTGTAGGTTGCCAGTTCAATACTCTGTCACTGCCTAAAGAGATCCTACTCTGGTGGACCCTTGAACAAGGCCCTTAACCTTCAATTGTTCCAGGGGTGCTGTACAATGGCTGACCCTGCACTCTGACCACAAGGGGTATGCAGAAACTAACACATTCCTAATACAAGAAATTGTATAAGGCGAAATAAACAACAAAAAAAGTATTTACTTTTGCCAGACCTGTTCAATGAGGCTCTTTTACAGACATGTCACTGGAGTTTATTTTAGATTGTACTTTACACTGCTTTTATTAGTGGTGAATTCTCCACTGTGGTGTTTGGCCATCATAATATCATCCATTATCCATCAATTTTTTTAAACCATTCATGTATTTATTATGGAACGCACTTATTTCAATATAGGGGCCCTGACAGCACTGGGCTCAAGTCAAAAGTCAATTCTTGATATACTTTCTGGCCCAATTACACACACACCCAGAGAACCACTATTCTGGGACAATTTATAGCTGCCATTCAAGCAAACCTGCACATCTTTGGGAGAAAAGTGAAATATCCAAAGAAATTTTATGCAAATACAGGAAAATGTGCAAACTACTGTATATACTGTATAAACAGTGACCAGGTTAGCTACTATTCCAGTACTTAGTAGTTGTATGGCATCTTTACCATGCTAATTAATCCTTATTGTGCAATTATCACCTCTTTCAGCATATTGTATAATTTGACAACTATAACTTTTGTATCTGGATTATTATATGTTGTTGCAATGTGCGTAATTATTACTATTGTGGTCATCTATAAAAAACCAAAGAGCTGGTGGTGGATTTTAGGAGGCCCTGGCCCCTCCTGGACTATGTGGTTATCAGAGGTGACTGTGTGCAGAGTACAGACCTATAAATACCTGGGAGTGCAGCTGGATGATAAATTGGACTGGACTGCCAATACTGATGCTCTGTGCAAGAGAGGACAGAGCCAGCTATACTTCCTTAGATGGCTGGCGTCCTTCAACATCTGCAATAAGATGCGGTAGAGGTTCTATCACACAGTTGTGGCAAGCACCCTTTACTACGCGGTTGTGTGCTGGGTAAGCAACATAAAGAAGAGGGACACCTCATGCCTGGACAAACTGGTGAGGAAGGCAGGCTCTGTTGTAGGCACCGAGCTGGACAGTTTGACATCTGTGGCAGAGCGATGGGCGCTGAGTAGGCTCCTGTCAATCATGGAGAATCCACTGCATCTACTGAACAGTATCATCTCCAGACAGAGGAGCAGCTTCAGCAACAGACTGCTGTCACTTTCCTGCTCCACTGACAGACTGAGGAGATCGTTTCTCCCCCACACTATGCGACTCTTCAATTCCACCCTGGGTAAACGTTAACATTATGTTATTGTCTGTTATACCTGCCTCGCACTGTCCACCTTACATTTTTTAACTTGCACTGCATTTTTATCACTCTTTAATTAATATTGTTTTTATCAGTATACTGCTGCTGGAGTATGTGAATTTGCCCTTGGGGATTAATAAAGTATCTACTGTATGTTTCAGACATTACGATAGACAGGCCACCAGCAATAAATACGTACAATGCAAGAAAAATTGTACACAGTACATTTGTGTACAGTGACACTAAACTTACGTACATGTACTAAGTACTGTAAGCAGAAAATTAATTATGGTTACTCACCAACAATGACACGACGACTTGTCCGATAACGATGAGTTTAATTTTACTGCACAACAAAGGAGAGCGTTACAGCCCTTCTAAAGGAGCCTCTTCAGAGTTCTTCTTCTGGCAGTCTTCAATCCAAATCCCTAAAGCAGATTCCATCCAGACTACAGCCTTATTAAGTCCACTTACAACTCGTTTACTGCCCTGGTTAAAAGGACACTGCGGCCGTAGATCGTATATTCTTTTCCTCCTTTTTAAATTAAAAGAATTGTGGACTAATTGATGCCATAATGGCGTCCTACAGCGGTGTAACTTTTACCTTCCTTCAACATATCCAAAACTTTTACCTTTTCGTCAATCGTTAGCATCTTCCGCTGGCGCTTGGGCACGGCCCCTGAAGCAGTAACAAGAGCAGATCGTTTTGGAGCCATAACGAAGGGCTTGACTACGCACAAAGATAAACACAAAATCTTAACTCTTTACACAACGAAACACGTTGATGCTGAATGAGTGAGATGAGACGAGATGAAAACATACAGAATCGAATTGGATGCTCTGTCTCTGAGCCAGTCAGCACACAGGAACTTAACTGCGTGCTCTGATTGGTTAGCTTCTCAGTCATCCGCCAATAGCATCCTTTGTATGAAATCAACTGGGCAAACCAACTGAGGAAGCAAATACCAGAAGTAAAAAGACCCATTGTCCACAGAACCCGCGAATCAGCGAAAAAGCAGCGAAAAATACGTGTTATATATTTAGATATGCTTACATATAAAATCCGCGATATAGTGAAGCCACGAAAGTCGAAGCGCGATATAGCGAGGGATTACTATATATGTAAAACTTGTGCATTTATTTACTGGCTGGATCTGTCAGTTCAATAAAAAGTGTTCATTACTAACCATCCTATAATCAGAAAATACTGTATAAGAACCTCACCCAGCAATACAACAAGACCTAGATCTTTAGAAGACACTGTGACAAAAAGTACAGGGATTGAGTTCTCATGGTATTCAGGATTCTCATGGAAGAACTTGATGATGATGGTCATGTGGACTTCTGGCCTTTAATCCATCAATGTAGGGACATCACGGTGCTTTGATCAGGTGGTGGTGGCGCAGGTTGCCAACCCCAGAAAACCGGAAAAAGAACAGAAGAGAAAGTAGGGGTTAGTATGGATTTTGAATATGAATAGCATGAATAATGATGATAATTAATTGACTATACAGAGCATCAGGATTAAACTAAGATGAAGCTATAAGATAGCCATGTTAAAGTAATGTGTTTTCAGCAGTTTTTAAAGTGCTCCACTGTATTAGCCTGGCAAATTCCTATTGGCAAGCTATTCCAGATTTTAGGTGCATAACAGCAGAAAGCCGCTTCACCACTTCTTTTAAGTTTAGCTCTTGGAATTCTAAGGAGACACTGATTTGAAGATCTAAGGTTATGATTTGGAGTGTAAGGTGTAAGACATTCTGAAATATAAGATGGACCGAGATTTTTTAAGGCTTTGTAAACTATAAGCAGGATTTTAAAGTCAATTCTAAATGACACAGGTAACAACTGTAGTGACATGTAGCAGTGCTACCATTACTTAGAACTGCATCTCCCAGCAGTCCTTGCAGTGGCTGTTGGGGTCAAAGGTGGCCAGAGGGGTTTAAAAGGAGGGCAGGGGTAGAAGAAAGGAAGGAGAAAAAAAAGTTTGTTTTGTTTGTTTGGTGCTTGTATTTATCTGTTGAATTGCCTGCCGTTTTTCTGCCATACATCTTGATGTCCTGGATTGTATTGTTTGTTGGGGTCTGGAATCATTTGTCTACCTGTCTACTGTTTACTGAGGACGGTGTCTGGATTCATTGGCTTTCACGGAAGAAGGAGCACTCCTGAACCATTCATCTGTCTTCATACTTCAGCAATTACCGGTAGGACTGTGTTTTTCCATTTCCCTCGCTTCATACAAATCGCTGGACATAACTTCACCGCTGACCATTTCATACACGGACTTAACTGCGTGTTTGTCAAGTTTATCTGTTCAATGTAATATCGCCGAAGAGATCAGGGATGGTATTATTGTTTCCATTTAGTTAATTTCATTTCATTATACTTTTTTTTATCGTTTAAGTTCCCAGTGTGTTTTCTTTGTTGTCTCTGTAGTGTGTGTGTGTCTTGCCAAGGCTGGGGTTGTCCCTGGTAATCCTCGTGTAAAATAAATAAATCACTGTCACACACGACGGTGTGAATCTTAGCGGCTTCTGACCGCTACAGATTTTGGCGAGCCGGGTAGGAGCCAGGGTTATTTTACAACACCTTCTAGTGCGACTTCACTACACTCTTTCAGAAGCATGTCTGTTGTAAGCGCAGTGCAGGGCGAGGAACTTGAACTAAGTGAGCCGCTGGTTGATGTGTGTCCGCTGCCTAGGCCACGTCATTTTACGGTCAGAGCCCCTCTCGAGGAGGAGTTGAGCCTGCTGGATACCCTGTGTGTCTCCAGTCCGGAGCTGCCCGAGAAGGCTCAAGGTAATCTGGTTTGGCCTAACTTGAGTTATTACCTCACGCAGTTGGTGGACGTGCCCAGCCTGGTAGAGAAGGCTATTCTTGAACAGCCATAGCTTGTTCAGCCGCTGCTTAGGAGGTGGCACTCGGTGTGGACGGACAAATTGGGTCGGACTGAGGTGGTGTGTCACCACATTCACACAGTCGACCCTGTCCCTGTTCGGCACAGAGCTTACAGAGTGTTGCCTCTGAAAGAGGAATAATCAAGGAGTGGGTTGACCAGATGTTGGCGGATGGGGTCATTGAGCCTTCCACCTCGCCATGGGCTAGCCCTGCGGTGCTCGTTCAGAAGGCCGACGGGACCTACCGATTCTGTGTGGACTATCGGGAGCTGAACAAGAAGACCTTGGATGATGCTTACCCCATGCCCCTCATACATGACATCTTGGAGTCTTTGCATGGGGCAGCGGTTTTCAGCTCCCTAGATCTGAAGTCCGGGTATTGGCAGGTGAGGATGGGGAAGAGTAGCATGGAGAAGACTGCCGTCATCACACCAGAGGGGTTGTTCCAGTTTCGGGTGAATCCCTTTGGACTTAAAAACGCTGGGGCGTCATTCCAATGGCTAATGGAGCAGGTCCTCCGGGGACTCATTGGAAAGACCTGCTTTGAGTACATTGATGACATCATCGTATTCTCCCCATCTGTCTCACAACATCTGAAAGACCTTGACCACATCTTCCAGCGACTGCAGAAGGCTCATCTGACACTCAACACCAAGAAGTGTAGATTTCTACAGGACCATCTGAACTTCCTCGGCCATGTGGTGTCGGCAGACGGGGTCCGGGTAGACCCAAAGAAAATTAAGGCCATCTTGGACTACCCAGCGCCCCAGGAGGTAAGTCTTCAGCGCTTCCTGGGGATGGCTGGGTGGTTCCACAAATTTGTGCATGGGTTTGCCGACATCGCCGCCCCTTTGTTCCAGCTGCTGAGCAAGGGATCCCCCTGGGAGTGGTCACCAACGTGCCAGGACTCCTTTGAAAGACTCAAACAGGCATTGATATCACCTCCAGTCCTGGCACAGCCTGATCCCAAATTAACCTTTCAGGTCCACACAGACGCAAGTGACCTCGGGCTCGGCGCCATTCTTGCTCAAACGAATCAAGGAGAGGAGAGAGTGGTGGCCTATGCTTCACGGTCACTGAAGGGCTGAGTATAATTATTCCACCACCGAGAAGGAATGCCTCGCTGTCGTGTGGGCCGTGGAAAAGTGGCGTCACTTCCTGGAGGGGGCATCCTTTGAAGTCTACACCGACCATAGGGCTCTGACCTGGGCATTCAATTGCCCGAAGACCACGTCTAGGCTAACAAGGTGGGTTTTGCACCTCCAACAGTTCACGCTCAGGGTGTGCTATCGGAAGGGTTGTGCTAATGTGGTGCCCGATGCCTTATCCCAGGTGCACAAGTCCACACCGATGGTATGTGCGGTATCGGTCTCTAACCCTTGGCCTGATCTTCCCCTGAACATGCAGGAAATTGTTCACTCTCAAGCAGCCAGTCCTGTGTGTCAGGGGTTGAGAGAGGGCTCAGGGGGGAGGTCTGACCGCATACATTATAGGGAACTTCAAGGGGCACTCTATCGCTGTGTTCCAACAATACACCGGGGTTACCATTATCAGTTGGTAGTGCCCGAGACATACGTGCCCAAGTTCCTACAGTATTACCATGACAGCCCGATCAGTTGTCACCTTGGATGTACTAAGACACTGTTTAAAATCTTGGAGGTGGCATGGTGGCCGACGATACTCAAAAACGTCTGGTCCCATGTCCAGACTTGTACCACCTGTCAGCAATACAAAACCCCACCTGGTCTCCCCTCAGGACAGCTCCAGCCAGTAACCATCACTACCCCGGGGGAGAGCCTAGGCGTGGACCTAATGGGACCATTACCCACTAGTAAGGACCGGAAGACCTACCTGATGGTGGTTGTGGACTATTTTACCCGATGGGTGGAGCTATTCCCTATGGCTAATGCCACAGCCAAGAAGATATGTTCCACCCTGAAGGATGAGATCTTTACCCGATGGGGGGTGCCGAACATCATCTCAGACCGGGGCCCGCAGTTTACCAGCTCAGAGGCCGAAGAATTTTGGAAGCAATGGGGGGGTGGTTCACCTAAAGACAACAGCGTACCATCCCCAATCTAATCGCACTGAGCGGGTGAACCAGACCCTGAAGACAATGATTGCATCCTTCGTCGGAGACCATCATCAGGATTGGACAAAGTGGCTGCCTGAGCTGCGGTTCGCATTGAACACGGCGGTGCATGAGGTTACGGGTGAGACCCCTGCATTACTAGCTTTAGGCAGACAGCTAAACAGTCCACTAGAGAGGATAATTAATCATAAACCACCCAATCCAGACACCTCAATACATGATCATTTGCAAACAATACAACTTATCGCACAACGGGTAAAGGAGAGGATGGTGAGGTCCCAGTCCAGACAATCTCAATCGTACAACCGGAGACATAAGCCTGTGCAATTCTCAGTTGGGGAGAGAGTCTGGATCAGGACTCATCCCCTCTCCAAAGCCTCCGTCCGATAAATTCACAGCTAAACTGGCTCCGAACCATAGTCCAAAAGAAAGGACCAGTAACTTATGCGGTGGAGTGGGGATTGCCGGGGACGAAGAAAGTAGACACTGTTAACATCGCTAACCTCAAGCCTTGGTTCGGCCGTACACCACGGCCTGGGGAGGGGGATTGTAGCAGTGCTACCATTACTTAGAACTGCATCTCCCAGCAGTCCTTGCAGGGGCTGTTGGGGTCAAAGGTGGCCAGAGGGGTTTAAAAGGAGGGCAGGGATCGAAGAAAGGAAGGAGAAAAAAAAGTTTGTTTTGTTTGTTTGGTGCTTGTATTTATCTGTTGAATTGCCTGCCGTTTTTCTGCCATACATCTTTGTGTCCTGGATTGTATTGTTTGTTGGGGTCTGGAATCATTTGTCTACCTGTCTACTGTTTACTGAGGACATTGTCTGGATTCATTGGCTTTCACGGAAGAAGGAGCGCTCCTGAACCATTCATCTGTCTTCATACTTCAGCAATTACCGGTAGGACTGTGTTTTTCCATTTCCCTCGCTTTATACAAATCGCTGGACATAACTTCACCGCTGATCATTTCAAACATGGACTTTACTGCGTGTTTATCGTGTTTATCTGTTAAATGTAATATCGCCGAAGGGATCAGGGGTGGTATTATTGTTTCCATTTAGTTAATTTCATTTCATTATACTTTTTTTTATCGTTTAAGTTCCCAGTGTGTTTTCTTTGTTGTCTCTGTAGTGTGTGTGTGTCGTGCCAAGGCTGGGGTTGTCCCTGGTAATCCTCGTGTAAAATAAATAAATCACCGTCACACATGACGGTGTGAATCTTAGCGGCTTCTGACAGCTACAGACATCAAAACTGAAGAGATGTGCTCGGATTTTCTTTTCCTAGTTAAGATTCTAGCAGCTGCATTCTGCACTAATTGCAATCGATTTATGTCTTTTTTGGGTAGTCCTGAGAGGAGTGTGTTACAGTAATCTAGTCTACTGAAGACAAAAGCATGAATTAATTTCTCAGCATCTTGCAATGTTTCTTTTGCTATATTTCTTAAGTGGAAAAATGCTGTCCTAGTGGTCTGATTAATAAGTGATTTAAAATTCAGGTCAGAGTCAATAGTTACCTCTAAATTCTTTACCTCCGTCTTGACTTTTATTCCTAATGCATCAAGTTTATTTCTAATAAACTCATTATATCCATTAATGCCAATAAATAAAATTTCTGTTTTCTCTTAATTTAGTTTGAAAAAATTACTACTCATCCATTGACTCTCGTACTATAAAGTGACTATAGCTGCAGGTGGAAGTCCTATTTTACTTTATGGTGGAAGTCCTATTTTACTTATGGTGCCAAGCAGTGTTGTACTGCAGTGCAGCAGTCTATTAGCCAGTGGAAACGCTATGAAGAAGCTGTCTGTTACAGTAGTCATCGCTGCTGTTGTGAAAAGAATGATGATGAATGCCATCAACTCAGAGAGGGAAAGGCAAGTTCGTTGTACCACGTGAACGTCACTGACAGAATAAAACTAAATAATAAAAAAAGCTCTAACTTTTACAAGCAGCCAAAATTTACACCAGGTGTTACAGACTTAAATCAAATGTATGTTTTTTATTATATTATTGTAATAATAATAGCAGCTCACTACTCAAAATGTGGAACGCTCTGACTCGAATCAGGAACCTTTTGGTTATAAGGCAGCAGTTCTTACCTTTGCTCCATCCAAGAATGCATATCAGCGTTCTGTCGATTGACATTTGAGCTTGGTTTGTAACTCATTGACAGCTACATGTGAATTGAATGATTTTTATTTTTCTTTGGTTTAATTGATATTTGGACTAAAGTGTTCACACATTATACACTTCACATCATTATTACTATAACATGGAAAAAATTTCTATTTATGTATGTGTTCAGCATTTCTTGCCTTGTATTTCGTGTCATCATACACTTACACAGATCGTTATAGACACAGAACACACATGAAATGCATGTATTCCAAATAACAATATATTATTTACCCTATACAATTCCAGGCAATTCTCCCAGCTAAAGTTCCTTTATCGTGTGAACTTCAGTTATTTCTATGTGGGGGAATGGGATAGCAGGCTGTGTGGTGCTTGTGCTGATCGACACATTTGCAAAACAAAAGATGAGGAGAGGTGCAAAGGAATGAAAGGTGACCCGGAATTATGTTGTTTTTTCGTAAGCATCAGGGATTCTAGTGATATAAATCACATTTTGGTCAAATACATGAATTTTTTAAAGAATTTTAAAGAATACACCATACATGAACTGTCTCTTAAAAACTCTACAAGACCCAGTCTGTGATGATCTTAACTGCTACCACACAGGTGATTCACTTTAAAGCAACAAGTTATAACTGCATTCTTTCTGAATTCTTCAAAAGTGCAGGCTAGAACTAGCTAGCTTCAGTACAGCTCTAGAGATTTTAGTTTAAATTCTGGCTGGGCCAGTCATTGGGTTACCTTGGTTTCCCTGTGTCTGGGTGTTATTTCCTTTAGGTATTGTAACTTTCCCCTACATTCCAAAGATAAGTTTGCTCATGGGTATATTCGTACCATTTATTTCATGGATAAAAGAATCACTTTCAATACATGCTTCATCAAACTCTTTATTAGAAGATGGAAAAGTTTATTACAGAAAGCAAGCTTTCATAGTCCCTATTTTTTTCCTTTTTTTCCAAATTAATTATTTTTAAAGGAACTTTCATTTGCCTTACTAGTATTTCTTGAATGTCTATATTAGATATAAAACTTAATATCTTAAGAGAAATTCCACAGTCCCAGAATCCTGGGGTCAAATCCATAGGTTGCGCCCCTGTGTCTGTCTGAGGTTTTTGACTTAGATGAATGTGCTAAATTCATTGGTGACTTGACACTGGCCTTCTATGAGTATGTACACACTATGGTCGACTACTGCACCGTCCTGCCATATGCCTGCTGCTGCCCAGATAGGTTCCAACACATGTGACCCTAAACTAGATTAAGTAATTTTGAAAATTGCAAGTGGAAAGACTACTCTGTAGAAAAAAAACATTTTGAAACATTTCAGGTGATTTACTATTTACACCCCTCAGAAAAATTAGAATTTATTTGAAAATCTTTGACATGGAAGTGATTATGTTCAATTAATAAAGTAGTTCCCTTAACTGTGCAACCCTAAGAATAAACTTGATATTATTGGGTTATATTCAAAATGTAACAATCTGAACTAAAGCTTTTTTTAAGTAATTCCTGTTTAATCAGCAAGCTTAGTGTAGCCATTTAGTACCTTTCATTAAGTGGCTTAAGAATCAGCAAGTCTGAATGACAACTATTTTATGTGTTCATATAGACATTTAATTTGCTGCTGCCTGGTTTAATATATTCAAGTCTGTTATGTATTAAATGTCAACAGTCATCAACATCAATGTCAGTGTTTTCATGCCTCTAATTGATTAACTGAGAATTAGTAGTAATTGAATGACTAACTGAGATGACTGAAACAACTGAATGATTGTTAAACATGTAATCTGAAAAAGAAGCTCTATCGACCCTTGGTGGTGGAAGACTGAAATTTATTAAACTCAACTGTACAAGAAAAGCTCTGCATAAGATATATATTAATACAACGTACCTCTCATGGTGAAAAAAGACAAAAACATCCACATTTACAAGCAGCATACTTGTCTTTGGGATGCTTTCTCTTGTTTTTAGCATGGAGCAGAAAGGTTGAACTTGGCAACTACATTCAGACCTGCTAATATTGCATTCAGGTTAGAGGTTCAAGATAAGGAAAATGAACAGTAAGTAGTTCAAACATTTTTTCATTCCAGAATTCTTAAGTAGGTTTACAGTGTTGATAACCCAAATTTGTTACCTATTGGTGTTACTCCTGTTAAACATTTGTGATATATTTTGCGCCATGTGAAAACTGAGTACAGTAAGGAAATTTTTCTTCTATTTTTATATATTTGGATATATCAAGATTTGATAAAGCTGATGTAATAAACAAAATTAAAATTTGACTTTTCAATACTTTGCTCAATGAAAAATGAACAGATTCCTGTCTGTGGAAAAAGTACATACAGCTGTGTCTCTAATAGCTGTTATTGCCCACTTTGGCAGAAACAGCCTCAAGTAGGTGTTTCCTGTAACCAGTCTCTGACATCAAATGGGAGTAGTTTTGCCCAAATTCGACATGCAGTATTCAGTTGTGTGATGTTTGAGGGGAGCCTTGTGTACACAGTCCATTCCAAACCCCCCACAGCATCTCAGTGGGATCCAGGCTTTGACTTGGCCATTCCAGAACCATGAATTTATTTCAGTTTAGCCATTCCTTGGTGCCATTATCATTTGGCAAAGTCCATTTTCTATTGAGCTCTAATCTTGTCACAGATGGTTTTACATTATCCTCAAGACTCTGCGGTTCCATGATAATGAACTGCCCAGACCTCGATGCAGCAAGGCAGTCCAAAACTATAATATTTCCATCTCCATGCTGTACAGCTTGTATAAGGTTCTTCTGTTCAAATGTTGTGTTTAGTTTTTGACAAACATGTTTTCTAGCACATTGTTCCAAAAGTCCTGATCTTTTCCTAGTAGTTATTTGGTAAACTTTAGTCTTGCCCTGTTGTTCATTTTGAAAGCAAAGGTTACCTTCTGGCACACCTCCCATATAGATGTAATTTGTGCAACTGCTTTCTAAAGGTAAACTCATGCACTTTAACATCACCAGTGGCAAGAGCTACCAGTAGATCAAGTAAAGAAATTCTGGGTTTCCCAGAGACTGCTTTCAGCATCTTGTGTTTCACTCTCAGACTGAACTTGCTGAGACAGCTTTACTGGAAAAGTTGGCAGAAGTTTGTAATCTTCTTCACTTGTAGGTGATCTCTCTAATAGTGGAATTATTGATTTCCAGTTGTTTGGAGATCATTTTAAATCCCTTCCCTGACTCATAGGCATCTATAGTTTTCTTTCTGTAGACATCATAGAGCTCTATCGAAATAGGTATGGTTATATCATTGTGGTAAAGTGAGGTCCGTGGCTGTTTGACATTTTAATAAATAATTGCTGCATTCTTGTTATTGTGGGAGTGGGGGATGGTAACATGGCAAGCAGTTCCTGTGTGTACAGTTGTAGGATCGTCCGTGACCCTAAATGACGCTGAGAGCTGCTAATTGCCCAGCTTTGAGACATCCCAATTTTAAAAGGGAAGTGTGAATGCGAGAGGGGTGAATCAAGAATCAAGAAAGAACAAAAGACGAAGGTTAAAGGGAGATAAAGAGAGAGCAGGACGTGAAAGGAGCCAGTACAAGTGAGTAGAAGGGAGCAGACTCGAGGTTAGATAAGGTAGGGAGCTGAGAAGGAGAGACCCTTGAGCAGTGTGAAAGGCTGATGCCCGGGGGACTGAAAGAGTGTTCATTCTTACTGAGCAACTCGGGGAGCCAGAGTGATGTGCACTAAGAGGAGTGACTTGCCATGGAAGACCGGGAAGGCAGTGGAGGTTGAGGAGGCTTGGGAGGAGAGCTCCAATGTGAGTGCCACGACTGTTGGGATCCCCAGCCTAGGTCCAGATAGGGAGCCTTACTGTTACCATGGTAATCAGGTTAGCTGCAGCTGTCAGTAGGGCAACTCCTCTGTTGCAAGGCCCATATGGGATAAACAGAGGAGCCACCAGTGAGGAAGAAGGCACCAGGTTTTTAGTAATGACAGTTTCCTCCCAGTTGATTTCAACCTTGTCTTTAATGATGATTTATTGGGATAATTTTAACCTCTACTTCACCTTTTTTATTGGATTATTTATTGAACTGTTTTCTGAGCATTGTATTTTTTGAACACTTGGTTTTTAATAAAAGCACTGATCACTTTTACACCATCCCCTTGCTACATGTGTCTGTTTGTCCTCATCTGCCATGCTCATCTGGTTACGTTATCGATGGTGTCGGGTTCAAGAAGCTCTCAAAAGCAAAGAGGGAACAAGGAGCTGACCCATACTGTCACAATCACATTTTAAAAACAAAGAACACAAAACTAAATGTCAGAGGTTTAATTAAGTCCTACATTTGCACCTGATTCTAATTTGAGGTAGTGATAAATGTAGGAGAGTAGATCCATTTTGCACGTGCAAAATTTGCATTTACATCTACTTTACTTATACAGTGGACTACAAAATGTATATGTGGCATGATGTTTGTTATATCACCTTTTTCTGCAGTACAATTTAAATGAAAATCAATTCTTGATATGTTTAATGTTTAAATGTTTGTTTTATGTTTAAAAAGAAGGAAACATTTTATAATGTGCACTTTTTTACATGACTATAGCTAAATTTATTTTAAGCAGATTTTTAACATATATATTCATGTTTACTAATGCATGTCAATAAATTTGCATGAGTATACATTTCATGGTTGACTTCAATTTGTTGTTTTTTTTTCTTTGTTTTTATATACTTGTATGTTCATAATAGTTCTCCTGGCAAATCTAAATTCAGTCTTGGGACAATACAAATTCTAATTTGAAAAAAAAAAAAAATTAATTAACTAGTAAATATCCACATTAAACAAACCAACCAGATGTCTTATAAGTTAAAGTGTATTAAGACACTTTCACATTTACTGTAATTAGTTTGGGGCAGTTTTTCTTAATGTTGAAGTGATTTCTCCTGTAATCCAAGTTGTTTAAGTAGATGTGAAAATACCAATCATACTCTAGTGTGGACCAAAACAGCCAGACCAAGACCTTTTAGAAGTGGTAGTCTTAGTGAACCCTGGAGCGGTTTGTTTGAGATATGAATTTGACCTAACATGGGGCCAATCCAACAGGAAATACTTTGCATTATGCGAAATATTTCTGACTATAATTAGGTAATTGTATTATAAAAAATACACAAAATACATCAAGTTCACATAGAAAACCTTGCACAAATACTAAACCAGATCACCTGATTCAGCCTCTGAGACTTTTGTCTCACAGTTGGATAGCAGTTATCTACACTGAGTGGAACTGACATTTTCAAACACCCATGCCATACTCTTGACCAGTTAACAGGATACCTTTATTTGATATTGCATAAGTGGGCAAGTATAGATAAGGTGGCCAGTTGGCCCTAGTTTTTTTTTCATTGGGGGTTTTATTAATGATATAATTTCTTTCTATTCACCACTACAATGAAGCCTATGACAAGTTTTGTTCTTATGATGATTTTGTATTTAGAATTTAGAAGTTTAAAGGCTAAGGGTTTTGCATGTGGTGATCTGTGTTGCCCTCTAGTCAGTCCTTTGTGAAGTGTACTATATAAAAATGAACTGGCTGTTGCAGTTCTTCAGATATGGTGGCCTGCTGCCTGTGCTTTTTGATACCTATTGTTATATATAAATTATGTAAAGTGTACCTTCCTAAGAAAATCTGCACAAGATGAAGTCACATAACTTTAACTTTTTTGTTCTATAAAATAAAATGAAAATTTGAGGATTTACAATTTTTTACAGCATTTATAATAATGTAATAAAAGCTTTAAGAAACTGTGAAAGAAGTGAGCTGTAATATGTATAAAAAGGCAACTATCTATGTGATGAGAATTCCTTATCTCGGCTTTATAAATCAGAAGATGATGACCTCTTCAAAGTAAGTGGGAAGATCTCCTATGGAGAGCTGAAACTGGGCTGATTGAACAGCAACCTGCTATCTTGTCTGTCAAAAAGCTTTATTCAATGGCTTTTCTTTTTTTCATTTTCAACATCAGGCCTTTACTTCTTTTGCCAATTTTCTAATTTAGAAGTTTGGTAATTTTAATCTAAGAATTATGTGTAAGTATTAAGATATTTTAACTTTATTAGTTATTCTGTTAATTGTAAGGGAGTCGATATAAACAGTTTGCACCTTAAAACCTTAATGAAGAGAAATGTGTGAATAGTCCAGATTTGACAAGTTTTGTGCGTTTCAGCCTTCATTAATGCTAGAAGTGTGGACTTGCAGCACATTTATGTGTATCTGCCGTGGTTATTCTTCAGGTTCATGTCAAAAAAATTAATGGAGTAAGTCTTTCAAAAGTCTTTCTTAATTGTCTTCCCTATAACTTTTTTATATAAATATATTTGCAGAATCATTTCAGTCTTTTTTTGTTGAAGTGGAGCTTAGATAAGGAACTTGTAAGTTAATTATATTGTAATTAAATGCTTAAAACAAAATGTATTTTCTTAGTAGAGGGCCAGAGGTTCCATGATTAGGACTGGGAGACTGGATTCAAATTCTGGCCTTAAAACTTTATTTTTTTTTCTTTGTATTCTAGTTTTCTTGCCATAGACATGCAGATTAGGTTCCCTGGTGGCTCTGTGTGAGAGTGCTTTGTTGTTGTGCTGCTTAATCCATGGTTGATTGCTGTCTTGCAGCCAACACTGTCAACATAGATCCCCTTCCACTATAGCTCCTTTCTGGCAACATCAAACACAAGGCTGGAACTTGCCTAGGACAGTTTGTCAATCTATTGCAAAGAAAAATACCTTTTGACAAACAATTCCACAATCAGAAACAATAGGATTCATCTTGCTGAAATTTTAATAGCAATAATTTGCTTGGCTTTTGAGATTTTATTTGAAGGTTGCCATCAAAGGTGTTGACTGGTATTATTAGCAGTGACACCTTGACATAAGTACCAAATGTGTCATGCGTAACTGTCAGGTGTTTTACACTAAGCTTGCTTTCCAAATGAAAATTACAAGTTGGGAAATGTGTCAGACAGACACAGGAGCAGTGAGATCCACATGGTATTTTTGCTTTTATTAATTTCCCTATTTTCCATAAAATATTAACAAGCAAAATTTAAAGAAAACTCTGGATAAATAAATAATGGATTAAAAAAATGCAAAATTAAGTATTTTCTTTTTTGTGTAAGGACCAGTTTTGACTAAAAAGTCCAAAGTGATACTCAGAGGAATTAAAGATGACAGCATAGGTAAAAGAGTGAATTGAAAAGGAATGAGCCCTTATAACAGATTCCTTCATACACTATATTTGTAGACAAATGAATATAACTATGAAATGTCTGTCTTTATTATTAGTGCTCATTCAGTTTGTAAATAGGCTGCTGCCTCAAAGGTAAGAACCATTCATACAACATCATAAATTGATTTTTCAATATGTCCACATGATTAATGGCTTCTTAATATTTTTGAATTGTGGAGACTAACCCATTAAAACTAATAATTATAGCTCTAGGGTATGATAAATATAGATCCAATGCATTACACCATAATGTTTATTAGCCCTACAAAACACTAAAAAATGTCTTATGTTTGAAATTTGACATAAAAAATTATTATACTGTAGTATATGTTTCTAAAAAAAATTAAGATTTCTTCATATATTAAATAAAATAATAAGTTTAAGAAGTACTGCATGTGCAAATTGTTTCTATACAGAGGGTTCCAAAACACATCCTCCTGAATTAGAGGCAGGTATTTTGGTTTTATGGTAATGGCATGACGTAAACAATAGTATATAATATTTATTTTTGGAAGACTCATTGACTATATTTGATCATCCATTTTCTAACCTGCTGAATCCGAATACAGCGTCACGGGGGTCCGCTGGAGCCAATCCCAGCCAACACAGGGCACAAGGCAGGAACCAATCCTGGGCAGGGTGCCAACCCACCATCATAAACTGGACACACACAAACACACCCAGCACACACTAGGGCCAACTTAGAGTCGCCAATCCACCCAACCGGCATGTCTTTGGATTGTGGGAGGAAACCGGAGCGCCCAGAGGAAACCCACGCAGACACGGGGAGAACACGCAAACTCCACGCAGGGAGGACCCGTGAAACGAACCCGGGTCTCCTAACTGCGAGGCAGCAGTGCTACCACTGCGCCACCGTGCCGCCCATATGTGATCATACTAAATAAAAATATTCAGATTATGTATTCAATATCAGAGTTTTTTTTTAGTCCTGGTCTTCAAGTTCCTCTAGTTAGGCTTGTTTTCATCTCAACTCATTTACTAATCTGAGGAAATTCTTAAGGAGACCATTTTAGCCATAATGATTATCCAAACATATTTTTTAAAACATCATGGTCTCATCTTTATCAACATGTGCTTCTTGCTTTCTGTCTTGAATTATTTTCACTGTTTGATCCACTAATGCCCTTGGGTACATGATTCTTTACTGTATGTTTGATGAGCATTTTTGATGCCAGTGAGAAACATAAAAATCTGGGTTAGATAACCATCAAGTCTTCATGGTCCAGAACTAAATTCAGTATGTTCAATTCCATTATTCTTTCCAGAGATGCACTTGATTGTTCTTAACTACACTGCTTATAAACTTACCTGGACATAAGGAACTAACCATGATTAAATAATTTTATTATTGTTATTTTTTTTAATTTGTTCCATTGCCATTTTCTAAATTTCAACATCTTTTTTTGCTGTGTTGTCAGGATGCAGTGCACCACTGCTAGGGACTTGACTCTCAAAAGGTGCACCACATCACCGATACTTTGCTTTAAAGCCCTGTATTTAAGTAATTTGGAACAAAAACAGCAGTGTTCAAAACCAAAACAATGATAACACTAACTCTTTCTTTCTTTTTATCTAGTAGCTGTTAGTTTTCACTCCAATGGATTTCTTAATTAGAAACCAGTTCTTGTAGCTGAAGTAATGTGCAATTTAAAAGAGACTCTCTGCTCCTTGTTCCTGGTTTGCCAAGAATTTCTTCAGTTATGTAATTTACTGTTTTTGAAAAACCAAGGGTATGTTTTGTAGACTGGAAAACATTACACCCATTAAACTCTTTTATTTTATTATTTTATATTATACTTAAACAGTTTCATAACAACAAATATATACAGAAGGCTAGCTGTTGGCTGCTATGGTGCTTACTTATTTAGAAAATAAATAACTGTTTAAAATGAGGCAAACACACTTTTGAAACTAAACTGACTCCATTACTCTAGAAGTCATGACAGCAATTAGCACCCTTGTGAATTTTAAAAATTAATGTAGGGTCAAACAGGACAGGATATTCAATTAACAAAAACGATTGACATAGTTAGGAAAATAGTTGCACTGAAAGTTTGCAGATACTGCAACCCTCCTAAACCAACTATGGACACTCCTAACTTAGTATTTTATTCTTTGTGCTTTATCATGAGTCTGAATTATCTTGTATATTTTTAAGGCAGCCTACAACAGTGTACTCTGTAAAAGCCATATGTATGACATAATTTTTAATTTGTCAGACTTTGTAATGATCATTCATTTATTAACCATATCCAGTTATACCAATAAATGATTACGTGTAGACAGAGATGATCAGTGGTAAGCATCAGGTGGAAGGAAAGAATTAGCACTGGATGTCTGCACAGGGTACTTGTAATAACAAAGCAAAGCCAGTGAGAAATTTTGGGGCAACCATTCTTGGGAGCGAAATGGCCACAGAGGGCTGTATTTTCTCCCCCTATATGCCTTCACCTGCTGGTCTGGGCTTATACTTCAGCAGCACAACAGCTTTAAGCTGGTCATAATCTGCTGCAACTTGTTCATTGACAATGAAGTAGCCTCCCCCGCCCCAAGTATGTGTGTCTACTCTGTACACTCCCAGTGGTGATGGGTAGCTGTACTCTCAAACACCATGAGTTAGGTCTCAATGTCATCCTTAGCTTGCAGTGGTAATAGCATCTAGAACGGTCCCAACTGTCGTACTTACTGGAGGGCAACTTGCTCTTTTTTATGTACTTCCACCTCAGCAACCTGAGTCTGTTGTTCTCCCACCTGCAATTTGAGAACTTGGAGTTGTGCGGCCATGGCTTGCATGATCGTAGCCATGTCTTGTTGCTCAGTCATGTCACAATTGTTCAGAAATCCTGCCGACTACGCTAAGACAGTGCTAAATTTTGGAGCACCTGTAGGCAAACACTGTATAATTAATATCTCAAAAAACAGAAATAGAACATGGGTTAAATAGTTTAATTGCGTCTTCTCAGACAGGAGTATGGATGCGTCTACCAAGGATGGTGGTTCATCCAGTTAAGGACACCAGAAATGACATATGCAGTGGAAAAGCCATCAGTGTTACGGTCAGGCTGAGGGAGAGAAAGAGAAGGTATTATTGTACAGTGCCAACCCCTGTGGCGGCAGAGAATTACCATAACCAGATCCTTTAAACTGTTCCCATGTGCACACTCATGACAGTACACACTAATTCCTCTGCATTTACAGAGCTAATCATAAATCTACATAACCTTCACATCTTTAAGATTTGTTGGAAAACAGGGTTGGAATTTGAATTCTTTTGCATTTGTTTCATTATAGGAATAAAATACTTTAGAAATGAACTTTCTGCATTGATTTATTTTTCTCTATAGAAATGAACTTTCTGCATTGATTTATTTTTCTCTATATGTATGTATTTATTAATAATCTAGCTATATTATTTTGAAGGCAGGTACAGTCCTGTGCTTTGCATGTTTCATTCAGCTGCCTATTTTGAATTGCTGCTACTGTTTGGTACTTTTGTAGTCCATTTTTATTAATTAATCAATTTTAGTTATAGTACATTCTTTATTGTAAGTTAAGCAGTAGTGCAGCTAGAATATGATTTGCTCTAATGCAAAAAAAACCCACAAATGAAATTAAATAAATTTTTATCAGAAAAGACCACTGTCAGTGACATACATCAAAACTATTAACTGCATAAAAGGTCAATAGTCATAATTAAGCTCTATGGAGTTTTGGAAAGATAACAATTAACCTTTTCATTCTGATGTCAAATACAAAAGGATGTTAATTATAAAGCCTAGAGAAGCAACAACTACGCAGTCACCGTGGGGTCCCCAACCCCATGGGCCTGAGTGTAACTGCACCGTCCACAATGCCAAGGGTTAAACCAGTGGAATTAAGATCGTGGAGCACATTTTGTCATAAAATTCCCAGTTATAATCATCAAAATTAAAAGAAATAAACATTTGAAATACATCAGTCTGTGTGTAATGAATGAATCTAATATACAAGTTTCACTTTTTGAATGGAATTACTGAAATAAATCAACTTTGTCATGATATTCTAATTTTATGACCGGCACCTGTATATGTCAACATCTAGCTGAGTGAAAGTATTAAGTCGTAAAAGCAAAACTGCCTGTACTTTATTTGCTTCCTTGTTCTGACACTGACTAGATGCAATAATTAAACTTTTAACTGTTTGCAAGCTGGAGATTTCATGTGTGTCTGTAACATCTCCCTCAATTCCATTTGTTTATGGTTTAAATAGCTAGAATTCTATTAATAGAAACTCAGGTAGGTAATGCTATTTCATTCATTTCCTCCTTTAACTAGAACTTGAATTACGAACCATGCTAAATTCTTTGTATATTTCATTTATTCTGTGTAGGGTGGATTAAACCAATCAAAATGGATGCTTTTATTGAGGATGCCATATTCCATTTCAGGAAATCTTTACTGTTTGAAAGAAACAAATATTACATCAAGCCCTTTCTTGCTCTGAGGGCCGTTTGTTTGGCTGCAAGCTCTGAACACAAATAAGCTACCTAATTCAGACAAAACAGCCCACAATGCTAATTAAAATCATGTTTCAATTAACCTTACTACAGGGCCAAAGCAGACACATACTGTATTACAATTTGTTTTCGCCTCAAGCATGTATAAACCTAAAACCTTTCCAGGTCAGCAACAATCTCTTACATTTAGTTATAAAAAGAGGGTTAAGGACTCTAGGGCACAAAACATAATGCACACAAGCATCTATACACATTCATCTGAAGGAGCATATTCTAAGATATATGTGTAGCTTTCCATAGTGAAGTTATAGCATTACAACATTTCTTTTCCTTTTTTGCATTTTTACTGTTTAATTCAGTATCTCAGCTCCTGACATTTATTAAGTAATCTCATCTCTCAGAAAAATTCACTATTTGCTGATGTTCATTTAGTCTATGTTTGCCGGATTTTTTTCTCCTCAATTAGATACATGTTTCAAAGCATCCAATTTGAATCTGTCTGAAACTCCAACATATAGGCCCACAATTTGTCTGAACTTCACCACTTAGAAATGACTGATGTTCATATTGCTTTTCCTGTCTAGATGTGCATTTATTAAAACAAATGAAACCCCATTTAGATTACATTCCTATTAGTCCTAAGATTCAATTTGTCTCCTTTCTGAATGCTCTGCTCTGTAGTTGTTTATTTGTACTAATATGAGTTGTGGTGAAATGACTCATTATTATAGCAGACATTATTGGCACTTGAAACCAATATATTGATTTTGTTAAATGCTCTTCCAAACCTAGGAAAGAAATCAATATTCCTAAACATGTTTAATATGATGCATTTATATTTTATAGTTACTGTAATAAGATTATATGTGAATATATCTTATGCCAACATACCTTCAAAATATTTCTAGAAATTATAAGACAATTAATGAATTAACCTTCAAAGGAGAAAAGGTCATTTTTGAAAAGATCACTTAACAGTATATCTGATTAAAAGACAAATTGGTTTCCCTTTGACATCACATTGACATGTCAGTCAGTAATGTGCTAAAAATTAATTTTAAAAATTGGTTGAACATGACAACATCGGATGTGTGAAAATGTTACTGACAAGCTATGGGGTTACTCTCACAGTAATAAAGGCAGAATAATAGAATTTTTCATTCTTGTAAGTTGCATTTTTGGTTCTCTGCCATGCATTCAAACATTGATTTCTCATCCATTGTAGATTTCATTACAGTAGCATTGAGTGCAATACCCAATACAGAATCCAACAATGTACCATATTCCAGTCCACCAGAGGATACAATTTTATACATACTCATGCTCACTCACAGCAAATGTATTTAGAGTGACCAGTCACACAACCACATTATTGGAGATGTGGGGGGAAAGCTGGAGCACCCGAAGAAAATATGTGAAGACAAAAGGAAAATATGCAAACTCCACAGATGGTGACCACATTAAGATTCAGACCTGTTCCTTTAGGGCTGTGATGTAGATACATGATCTGCTTTTCATTCCATGCAATGAAAATGACTGTATATTACTATAATGATTTTCACTTTAACATATGTGTCCCTTTTTCCTAAAGAGAAAGGCCATTGTGTTGGACTAGAGATGTTCCAAGTAGCCATTATAAATGAAGCACTATTAAGGCATAAAGGTAAACCCCATATAACTGAAAACAAATAATAAACATGGGTTTCACATGTTATTTGAATAACATGTTTCCAGATGTAAGTCTATGGTTAGACTGAGGCGAGATGGCCGTGGAACCAATTAAGAGATGGGCAAGGTGGAAGAGGTGTCATCCTGCCACTGTCATCAGTTCTGCAGGAGAAAAGAGAGGATGAGCACTACACAATAGTGTGAACCCTTTACTGGCAGTGGAATTACCATTAGATGAGCCCTGATGTTAACTCCCAGGCACACATGTGTGACACCATCCTCAGCACATGCAGTCCCTCCTCTAGCAAGATTTCAAATGTGTGTTGAAGGAAAAACCCACATTACAGGAAAATAATTTTTCTACCTCTCTTTCTCTCTATAGCCAGTGGACATATATCTCTTTCCTACTATGGTATCTTTATAATGTTGCGATAAAGGCTTTTGTTAGCTAAGTCATTTTGAGTCCAGAACAAATCACCACATATCTTTGTTTATTCTTCACACCCAGCTGTAGCAGAGGTAACATATTCATACTCAAATATTAAATACTGGTTATGCTTAACTGTTACTGACAGGTTACAGTGTAAATTTAAAAATATTTGATATTAGTTCATTTATATATCAGGTATGGAGGCTGAGAAGGTTCTGAAGGATTCCTTTGAAAACGCTGACTGGGATATGGTTTGTGATTCACACGGTCAGGACATTGAGGAATTAAACCACTGTATCATAGAATTCATTGCATTTTGTGTGGATAACACAGTCCCCACAAAGACAGTGTCCCTTTTACCAGCAATAAGCCATGGATCACAAAAAGAACTGGAAACCCAACTGAATATGAAAAAGAGAATCTTCAGGTCTGGAGATAAAGATGAAATCAAGCAAATGCAGTCAGAACTGAAAAAGCAGTTCCATCAGAAGAAAGTCCAGTACAGAGACAAACTTGAGCACAAGTTACAACAAAACAACATGAAAGAAGAGTTGAAAGAGATGAGGACTGTCACTGACTACAAGTAGGCTGTTAAACATGCAGAGGAAGGGAACAAGAACAGAGCTAATGAACTGAACCAGTTCTTCAACAGGTTTGACTAATTCATGTTAGTACAGTCCCTGAACACTGCTAGCCACTGTGTGGAAGCTGCCAAATGCACCCTGCAATGACATCTGTCCTGTGGTCTTCAGCCCCCTTTCACTCCCTGGATTGTGTGTCTCTGCTGATGAAGTGAGTAAAGAGCTGAAAAACTCTGCATAAACAAGGCTTCAGGGTCAGATGGAATCAGCCCCAGGGTGCTGAAACATGTGCCAGCCAGCTCTATGGGGTCCTTCAGTACCTGTTCTTCCTTACCCTAAATTTAAAAGAAAGGTTTCCCAGCTGTGGAAAATATTCTGTGTGGTCCTGGTGCTATAAAAGGGGCATTTCAGTTATCCCAAGGATTTCAGACCAGTTGCTATTACTTCATCTATACTAATAAAAGGCAAAGCCCTCACTGACTCACTCATTCACTCACTCATCACTAATTCTCCAACTTCCCGTGTAGGTAGAAGGCTGAAATTTGGCAGCCTCATTCCTTACAGCTTACTTACAAAAGTTGGGCAGGTTTCATTTCGAAATTCTACTCGTAATGGTCATAACTTGAACGTATTTTTGACCATATACTGTAATGGACTGAGCTTGATGGCCGTGGGAGGCGTAGTTGCATGTCGGGTCATCACGCCTCCTACGTAAGTACGTAGAGAACAAGGAAGAGCTCCAAAGAGCGCTGAACATAAAATGCCATTTCACAATTGAGAAGGCAGCAAAAGATTAGGAAGCGGGTGATGCATACAAGCATATTCATAAGTGCAGCTACTGCGTAAAGGTTAGAGAGAGGTGAAACTCCATCATTCATTGGCAGAGCACTTGGTTACACAGTCAACAGCATTTATCAAAATAATATACCTGTTCCGAATTACATACAAATTCAACTTAAGTACAAACCTACAGCCCCTATCTCGTATGTAACCTGGGGACTGCCTGTATGTATATATTGTGGCCCCGATATATATATATTGTGCCTCCTCCAGACTGCGAGGGGGCGTCCGTCCTGGTTCTGTTGGGGGCCACGGGTTGAGGGCATGGAAGCCCTTCCCTGTAGGGGCCCGTGGTCACCGCCAGGCGGCGCCCCGATGCCGGTTTATCCGATGCGGTTGCCGGTTGGGGCTGGAGCCCGGCCGGGACGCCTTGGAGGACCGGAGGAGGGCGAGTGCCTCCTCCAGACGGAGTGGGGGCGTCCGTCCTGGTTAGGCAGGGGGCCTCGGGTACAGGGCTTTGAAGCCCAGCCCTGTAGGGACCCGTGGCCACCGCCAGGCGGCGCCCCGGTGCCTAATTATCCCGGGAGCCCGGCACTTCCGCCACACCAGGAAGTGCCGGGGAAGACGACCGAGACACAGATGGCTTCGGGTGCACGGCGGCACTTCCGCCACACAGGGGTGTGGCCGCTGTTAAGTGCCGGGGAAGCAGCTGGAGCCCATCCGGCTCCCCATAAAAGGGGCCGCCTCCCTCCAGTCATTGGTGGAAGTCGGGAGGCAGAAGGACTGAGCTGGAGAGAGAGGACGGGGAGGCGGCCAGGACAAAGGCAAAGAGACTGTGGGCCATGGACTTTGGGGGAAACAGTGCAAGAGGCACTGGGGGTGCACGTGAGCAATATATATATACCGTAAGTTTAAATTCAGTTTATAGACACACTCCCGCTGCCATTTGTCATGCCTACAACGAATATTGTATTCGCGAGATACAAGTTTAATGAGAAGACACGAGGTGTAAACAAGACTTTGGATCACTTTGTAACGGAGTTAAAATTGCTGTAGCAAGAAACTTTTAAGTGCCGGGTCTTAGCTAACATTAAATAAAGCCGTGGACATCGTAAGATCGCACAAGCACAGCTGAGAAGCTTCGATGCATGTACTCCGAGTGGCTCGCGTCAACTGACTTTGCAGGACTGGAAAAGATTAAATTAAGTTCATACACACGCTACTGCTAAATATTCGTAGGCAATTTCCACAACTTACTACCGGGAATGTGTGTTGAACATCTTAGATTCACGAGTTCCGATTTGGGTGGTGAACACTTCGATGAATGAAACCTGTTATCTTTACAACGGTTGACAAACATGGAATATAACTTGAAAACAACACGTCCTCCAAATATGAACCTGATTGAAAGAAATAATGCTAATCAAATCCTTGATGACAGCAACACTCATAACGTTCAGAAAACTATTACATTGACAATCATGTTACGTTATTTTTAAAATGTTTCCTTTTCTTAGCACGAGCACAGCTGAGAAGCTTCGATGCATGTACTCCATAACGCGTTAAAAAAAATAACGCATTCTCACTTTGCATTCCAAGCAAAGGGTAACTTTTGTCAATGCATGATTTCCTGGTACATTGATTACATTGATGCACACATCAGAGCTACAAAAATGTAAGAGTCGGAAGAAAGCGTGTTGCTAGGACTGATCGGAGGCAAATTTCATTTCAAAAGACTACCCGACGGAAGCCTTGATAAAAGCGTGGTTTTGTGCAAACTGTGCAAAAATGAGTTTGCATACCACCGAGGCACTTCAACCTTACGGTTCCAACTAAATGCAAAACATGTTACAGCGAATACAGAAACTGTGTATGCTGTTAGCACTAGCAGTACGCGTTCGAGTACCAACAAAAGGTGTCGGCAGCCCAAACCTCATGAAATGACTGGCTTCAGGACCAAAATTAGTAAGTCAACATCGGTCAAACTTACAAATTCTCTCGCAAAATACATTGCTTTGGACTGTAGACCACTAACAGTGGTGGCAGATAGGGGGTTACAAAATGTGCTACAGTTAGCGTATTTCAAGTAAAATTTAAACAGCTTTATGACATTGAAAAGCAAGCAAAATTAGATGCATTACAGAAAGTGGACTTTGTGGCTCTTACTGGGAATCATTGGACTTCCGTGACCGTTAGTAATTCTAATTACATCTAATTACAAAATGTTCAATGATCACACTGTTTTAGCCTAATGTACAAAATAATTTTGGCTAAGGTTACTCAGAGTTTAAAGGTGAGGCTGGTCAAATTACCTTTTATGTTTCTGACTTATTTTTTAAGAAGAAAAACTGCACTTTATGTTGAAATTTTTGTTATTATTATTTAAAGACAATACCATTCTGAAAATGTACTTAAAGTACTTAAACTACCACTTTATTTTTAAGTCTGCCCAATTTTAGCCAGGGATCATATTTTTGTTTCTGTTTTGAATTGAAATGCAGTTTAAATGCATTTTTTTTCAGAAATTAAAAGAGCTTGAGTTTACAGTTAATATTCATGTCCATGTCTATTATTTGATTCTGTTGCCCACTAAAACCCTTTTAAATTAAAAAAAAAATTTGCAAATTTTCATTTGTGATTACATTCGATTAATGAAGATTAATTAATTACACAGCCTCTAATTAATTAGATTAGTTTTTTTAATCGAATCCCACCCCTAATATACAGTATGTATATATATATATATATATGTAGACATGTATATATATATAAATATATGTGTATATATATATGCAGATATGTATATGCATATATATGTATATATATGTGTGTGTGTGTATATATGTTGAGAACCATGCCCCGTACACAGACAGGCAGACACGTTAATGTCACCCACAAACACACGTTTATTTTCCATATTCTTATTTACAGTTCCGCTCACTAATCCCCAATACCCCTCAGTCCAGGCCACTCCAATGCCTTCTCTTTCTTCTTCTTTTTTCCTCTCTATCTCTCTCTCTCTCTTTTCTTCTTACCGCCTCCTCCCTTCACCAGACGTTGCCACTCTTCCACCCGACTCCTGTCAATGACTGGAGGGAGGCGGCCCTTTAAATAGGAACCCGGATGGGCTCCAGCTGCTTCCCGGCAATCAGTCGTAGCCACACCCTAGTGTGGCGGAAGTGCCGGCTGCGCACCCGGAAGCCGTCCGGGTGTCCCCTGTCGTCTTCCCCCCAGCACTTCCTGGTGTGGTGGAGGGTGCTGGGCTCCAGGGATATTCAGGCACCGGGGCGCCGCCTGGCGGTGGCCACGGGTCCCTACAGGGCTGGGCTTCCAAGCCCTTTACCCAAGGCCCCCAACATAACCAGGACGGATGACCCCTTGCGGTCTGGAGGAGGCACAAGCCCTCCTCCGGTCTTCCTGGGACTACAATGTGTATATATATATATGTATATGTGTATATATATATATATATATACGTATATATGTATCTATATGCAGTATATGTGTACTGGTACTACCGGGTCAGGAGATATAAAAGGACTGTGGGAGCTCCCAGATGGCGAGCTGAGCTGGGTGGATGGGTGGCAACGCGTCTGGGAGCTGGAGGATTGGTTTATTGTGATTATTATAGTATTGTATGAGTATTGTGGAGGAGAGGGTGCTTTGTGCACTGTGGCATTTAAATAAAGTCATTATTGGGACTTTTACCTGGTGTCTGGAGTCGTGGACAGGGGTTCAAGGGAGCGAGAGCGCCCCCTATCTACCACAATATACAGTATATATATGTATGCCAGCAACACTCATGACAATGACAACACAATTACATTGTCAATCATGTTACGTTATTATTAAAATGTTTCCTTTTCTTTTTCATTACTTCTTTAACACACTACTTCTCGGTATTTTGCTAGTATATCATAAACACATTGGAGAGACTGCTACTACTCCTTGTTTCAGAACATATGGATTCTCTGCAGTTTGCCTTTCAGGCACATATAGATGTGGAGAATGCCTCACAGTGCCTAATCCCACTTGGACAGTGTCAGTCAAGATAATATTCTTTGATTTTTCCAGTGCTTTCAATACCACATTCTCCTGGATCATGAACTACCTGACCACAGACAGCAGTTTATGAGGCTAAAGGGCGGTGTATCAGAAATGGTGGAGTATAATACTTGAGCACTTCAAGTAACTTGTTTTTTCTCCCATCCTATTTACCCTCTACACAACAGACTTCCAGCACAATAAAAGTGCTTATCATCTACAGAAATGTTCAGATTGCATGTCCATCATAGGCTGTGTAAAATAGGAGACAAACAAAGGTAAAGAATTACAGAGCACCACCCTTGGTGTTCCCCGTATATTAAATGCCAGCACATTAAACAATTGCAGAAACAGCTCCCTAGGTTGGTGGCCCTCTTGAAAATGTAGGTCTGTAACAAGAAGGGGAGGATCCAGGAGGGTGGACAACGGAAGTGATGTCAGCATCAGAGTGGCAGTTATACTCCGTTTTACAGAGGGAGAAAGAAAGAAGGCATTTAACCACAGCACCAACCCTGGTTCAGCAGGTTATTACCATCACCTGAGCCCTTAAGCTCTGCCCCATGAGCATGCATGTGATAACTCTATTGTTAATGGAGATGAGTCAGAGTACAGGAATGACTTCCTCTTGGGGTGCAGGATCAACAACTTGCAATTTAGGATCAGCAAGACAAAATATCTGGTGGTAGACTTTGAATATGCCCAGAAGCTTTAGATCATTCACCATTCAGTGGGAGGAAGTGTAAGTGGTGCAGAACTTCAAGTAACTAGGACTTCAAATAAACAACAAATTGGACTGGTTTGACAAGAAGGGCCAGAGCAGACTGTATTTGCTAAGGAGACAGGTCTTTTGATGTGTGTAGCAAGCTGTTGGAAATGTTCTACCAGTCCATAGTAGCCAGTGTTGTGTTCTATACTACAATCTTCTGGGGAAGCAACCTGACCTGAAAATAAGCATAATGCCTGAACTTGCATTTCATTATGCCATCATGAAACATCCCCTCCGTCCCCTCCAGGAGGCACTTTCTCAGAGCACTTTTAGTGACAGGCTCTTTCCATCACGTTGTGCTGTTTTCCCATTGCTATCATCCAATTCAGTACTTCCTTCTGATGTACTTATTAAGTTCATTTATTTATTTGTTTACAATACAATACAGTTTATTTTTGTATAGCCCAAAATTGCACAGGAAGTGCCGCAATGGGCTTTAACAGGCCCTTCCTCTTGACAGCCCCCCAGCCTTGACTCTCTAAGAAGACAAGGAAAACTCCCAAAAAAACCTTGTAGGGAAAAATGGAAGAAACCTTGGGAAAGGCAGTTCAAAGAGAAACCCCTTTCCAGGTAGGTTGGGCATGCAGTAGGTGTCAAAGAAGGGGGTAAATACAATACACTACACAGAACAGAACAAATCCTCAATACAGCATAAAAATAAAAATTTTAGAAGTACGGAGCAGAATTTAACTGTAGATGATATCACATAATAAGATTTGGATATTTTTAGAGTCCTGGAGACCTCATCCATCAAGCTACCTCCCCCATTTGGCCATTCCACGGCTAAAACAGTGCTGGGCCAGCCAATCCAATGAAAGGACCCCTCTTTCCCATGATTCCTGCGATCCTCCATCAGGGATGACTTTACCATAGGCAGGCAAAACAACTTGGCAGGAGGGCCGTGGCACCAAGTGCCACATTTGAGTACCAAGAAGAGAAACAGAATAGGTGAGGGTCAGTATTCAATTATAACTTTCATGTTACTTATGTTTTAGTGCTAATGACTAACAACAGAGATGCAGTATGTTCTGTTAATCAGTAGCTCTAGTCAGGATATGCTAAACTGAAGTACTGACTCTTCAGCCGGGATTTAAAGGCTGAGGCTGAAGGGGCATCTCTTATGGAAGCAGGAAGACCATTCCACAGTTTAGGGGCCCTGTAACTAAAAGCTCGACCTCCCACTGTTATTTTATTAATCCTTGGAATCCTCAGCAGACCGGCATCTTGAGATCTTAATGTGCGCTCAGGTTTGTAAGTTATGATAAGTTCAGACAAGTAAGCCGGACCTTGGCCATTTAATGCTTTATATGTTAAAAGGAGGATTTTGAAATCTGCCCTAAACTTAACCGGGAGCCAGTGTAAGGATTTAAGAACTGGAGTTACTGTATTTTCTTGTTCTTGTAATAATTCTTGCAGCCACATTTTGGATTAACTGGAGGCTGTATAGAAAACAGTTTGAACAGCCAGTGAAGACTGCATTGCAGTAGTCAATCCTACTAGAGATAAATGCATGAATTAATTTCTCAGGATCCTGTTTATTTAGAAAGTGCCTTAATTTCCTAACATTTTTAAGATGGAAGAAACATGTTTTGGACAACTTTGAAATATGTGCTTTAAATCACATGCTAGAGTCAAAGATAACTCCTAGATTGCAAGCTGATTCAGTAAAATTAATTGGGATTCCAATGAGTTAAATGATGACAAAATATTTTTGTGATCAGCGTCATTCCCTCCAACAATTAACATCTCTGTTTTATCTGTATTTAAAGGCAAGTAGTTCTCATTCATCCACTCCTTTAATTCACTAACACAACTAATTAAAGAAAACATCTGAGAAACTTCATTTGATTTAAATGAAAGGTATAACTGGGTATCATCTGCATACGAGTGAACATACAAGTGTTTGCTTATGTTTATTAATTTGTTTATTTATTCATCAATTAATTGATTGGATGTCCTGTGAGTTTGTATTCTTGCTTTTTATGTTTGTGCTTCTGTATGCATTTGAATTTACCCTAAGTATTAATAAAGTGTACCTAATCTAATCTATTATCACTGAAACTTTTTCACCAGTTATCTTCAATTTCACATCTTCTCTTCTTTATATGCCTGATAGAGCCAATATTGCTGGTTATGTGCAAACACTGGTTGAGGGAGATATTTGTCCACCTTTTGCAGTGGTGATCTCAGCTATTATTTAAAACAAAAATTCCCAAAAGTACACTGGTGCTTCACTTATATTGTTTCCTGGGACATAATCCTGCACTTGGTTGTTGTCCTTTTGGTGTTTACATGTTCTCCCTTAGGCTGCAGCCCCAAAAGTGACGCTGAATTAGATTTATGGATTTGAGAATATTATGTCAAAACAACTTTAGACAAGTGCCATGCAACAAATAAAATATAAACGGTACACCTATCAAGATTGCAAGAAACACAGTATAACATGTTTTAATATTATTTTCAACTTTAAAGTAGAGTTGATCTATTGATCGCTAGCTCAATTTAAATCAATCTTTACATATTTCGTCATATTGAATTATGACATATCTCTTTAAAATAAGTTCTTTTAGACATCATTTGTATAAATGTTAAAATTGAAAATGTATACTATACACCCAATTTATTTTCCAACATTTTGTCTGAAGCCCTTCCTCTGTTAAACTGGCTTGTTATTTTGAACACAGGATAAATCCACTGGTGAGATGCACATCTAACACACACAAATTAATTTAAATAACCAACAGGTTCAATGAATCGCTTATAATTATATCTGCTCTTAAAATATTGCAAAGTAATGCTTTTGGGAACACAAACATATATATATATATATACTAGGGCTTCCCCCCTGCTCGCTTCGCCATCCCATCTGGCCTGCGCTATGTGCCAGCCATTTCGCGTCTCTGCCGCTCGCGTTATGAAGATGGGGGCTGAACGCACCCCAAGGAGACTTGGTCACTCCTCCAAAACGGTAATTTGTTGGCACAAAGTCTCATCTCACGGGACGTGAGTGTCATATATCTGCACTGTGATATTAATTGCAGGGTTTGAATATGCAGCCATGTGTGGTAGGTCTGCTGTTTGGTGAGATGAGCTTGATTGCTTTGGTCTGGAAGAGGAAAAGGAGAGAGGACAATAAAAAAGGTTTTGAATTTGTTGCACTTACCAGCTGTCAGTGTCTCTCTTTCCTAGACATAAGTGAGTTCTTGATATTTTTTAGTGTGTAAATTAAAAATGTAATAAAAATCTGAAAATCGAACAAAATCACATTAAAATCTGATAAATGCAGAAAAGAATGATACCAAACATATACATGTAGGTTTTAAAATAAGCCAGATTTAAAGCTTGACAAAAAAGTGACATAAAATCATGGAACTAAATTGTTGCATGTTAAGGCTTAGGATTTTATATATATAGAGTGTATATATATATTGTGGACGCTGGCCCGGACACACACACAGACGGAATCTTAAGTTCACCCAACACACGTTTATTTACAGGAATATTTACAATAATGTCGTCAGTGCACATCCCAGTGCCTCTTGCACCGTTCCCCCAAATGTCCAAGCCTCACAGTTCCAATGCCTTTCTCCTGGCCGCCTCCAGCTCTGTCCACTTCCACCCGACATCCACCAATGACTTCTGGGAGGCGGCCCCTTAAATAGGAACCCGGATGGGCTCCAGCTGCTTCCCGGTACTCCTCAGAAGACACGCCCCAGTGTGGCGGAAATGCCGGCTGCGCACCCGGAAGCCCTCTGGGTGTCCCCTGTCTTCTTCCCCCCAGCACTTCCTGGTGTGGCAGAAGTGCTGTGTTCCAGACTTCTACAGGCACCTGGGCGGCGCCTCGCGGTGGCCACGGGTCCCTACAGGGCTGGGCTTCCAAGCCCTTTACCCGAGGCCCCCAACATAACCAGGGCGGACGCCCCCTCGCGGTCTGGAGGAAGCACAAGCCCTACTCCGGTTCTCCTGGGCGTCTCCAGCCCCGGCCAGATGCCACAATAGATATATATATATATATTGTGGAGACTTGCCCAGACACAGACAGGCAGGCACATTCATGTCACCCACAAACACATTTATTTACAAGATTTACAGTCTTAAAGTGCACCACAAAACCCCCAAAGTCCTGGCCACACAATGTCTTTCTCTTCAGACCGCCTCCTTCTCCCTTCTCCAGCTCAGTCCACTCCACTCCCGATTCTTGCTCCCCTACTCGAAGGAGGCGGCCCCTTTTATTATGACCCGGATGAGCCCCAGGTGCTCTCCCTGATGTCACTTCCTGGTGTGGCGGAAGTGTCAGAAAAGCACCTGGAAGCACTCCGGGTCTTCTTGGAATTATTTCCGGCAGCACTTCCTGGTGTGGCAGAAGTGCTGCCCTCCAGGATTCCCTCACTGTCCGGGCGCCCCCTGGCGGTGGCCACGTCCTCTCATGAGCGTCCCAGCTCCCTCCTTGTGGCCCTCAAATAGGCCCGGGAGGTTGCCCTCTCGAGGCTGAGGAGTGACATTGTTCATGTCGGGGACTATCCAGGTGTCCCGGCCGGGCAGTGTCCCCCCTCATCTGTAACACTGCCTCCTCACCAGCTGAAGCCCATCTGGCAAAGTGGCCCGTCCATCTGCCATGGTCTGGACCTGTAAAACAAGAAACAGGTGCGGAGACGTCGTCCTGACGCCGCCTAATGGCATATTTGCTTAGGGCATATGGACAACGTCTCCACAAATGCCCAACTCCATGACACCTGTAACACCGGCGCACCCGTTGCCTCTGGTGTTCTCCAGGCCTGAAAACAGGACGGGAACACCCGTGCCTGTATCTGTTCAGCACGGCTTGGGGCAGCTCTCCATGGCCTCAGAGAGAGCTCTCTTACCGCCCGCGAGCTCTTGTATACTCTTTTCCACCTGTCGGGAGACCCCTCCGTTTTTCTCCGGGGCCTCCCGTTACTCTGGAGTGCTGCAACAGCTTGGATCCCCCTTATGAATTAAAGAGGGACCCTGTGCTGTTTGCACACCTCTCGACTGGGTTACAAGCGCCGCAGTTTCCTGACGCGGGGCGGTCTGGGTGCCGACACATACAAGCCGGTCCCGTCCCCCGATCTACTGTCGGAAACCCTGCTACTTGGATCCCTTCCGTTACATCCGGGTTCTTTTCGCTAGGGATTCCATAATCATATTCGGTACCAGTATCACTCACCTGTACCGAAGCATCGGACAGGCTGGAGAATCCCAATACGGCTCTCAGGGGCGCGTCCGCAGTTTCCTCCAGCGTCTTGATTACGCCCTTTAAATCGTGCAGTACCTGTAAGAGGCCGGTGATGAATTTATATTTTTTTCGTAATCACCTGCCGGCTGGGAGCCATGGAGCTCCTGCGCATGCTCCATTGGGTCTTCGAGCATCCCAGGATTGACGTTCGTTGGTCCCGCCTTCTTGTACTCATCGACGGGTACACAACACACTCCGAACAATCCCGTGCTTGTTTTTGAGATGAACTTCCGGTCTTCCGACGCTCCCTCCACCCTATGAGCGGACTCCTTCGGGGAAGAGTCTTCCGGGCAGCTTCCGCCCCGCAGCCATTCTGCAGTCGACAGCAGCTCCTCTTCGTCTCCCGTCGCCATCTCGTTGTCACTCCACGGGTCGGCGTGCTTCGGCCACAGGCGCGGATTCGGGCAGTGCCCTACTAAAAAACAAGACCAGGGGACTGCAGGGTAAGTCCCGCCAAGCGTATCATCATCAAACGCGAGACTTACTTCCCGAAATCCCGTATTCTTGAATACGCTGTCGCTGGGCGGCCTCTTCCGCCGCCCCATGCATCCGCAACGACGACGCCGGGTAGAGGCGTCGCTATCTTCAGGGCACATTTGCCCTTCTTCTTCCCCATAATATAGATGTCCGTCTGGCGTGGTCCAAGGCGAGCGTTTCCAGAGGCGTTGGTGCAGGCTTGCGTGCCGCGATGGAAGTGCCTTTGTCTGCTGTGCGGGGTTGCTTCCACAAAATATTTTTGAAAACGGGGTTCCCCCCTTTTAGCAGGAGGTAGGCCCCACGTTGGGCGCCATTGTGACAATATATATTGTGGAGCCGACCCGGACACAGACAGGCGAACATGTTGTTTCTCAACCACCAAACGTTTATTTACAATATTTACAGTTCAGTGCACAAAACACCCCAACACACTCAGTCCTGGCCACAAATGCCTTCTTCGGGCCGCCTCCACACCTCCTCTGTGGTTCGTCCTGCCTCTTCCCGACTCCAGCGCTGAATGAATGGAGACGGCCCCTTTTATGCAGTCCCCGGATGAGCCCCAGGTGTTCCCGGCATTCCTCCCTTGGCCACGCCCCAGCGTGGCGGAAGTGCTGGCTGTCCTCCCGGCAGCTCTCCGGGTGCCGTCCTAAATCTTCCCCCCAGCACTTCTTGGTGTGGCGGAAGTACTGGGGTAACAGGACCCCAAGGCAATGGGGGGGCCTCCTGGCGGGCACCACGGGCTCCTACAGGGTGGAGCTTCCATGCCCTGTACCCATGGCCCCCAGAGCAACCAGGAAGACGACCCCCATATGATCCAGGGTGGGCTTTGACCCTCTTCCAGTCCCTCACGGTGTCCCGGCCGGGTCGTTGCCCCTGGCATCCCTGACAATATATATATATATATATATATATATATATATATATATATATATATATATATATATATATATATATATATATATATATATATATATATATATATATATATATATATATTGTGAACGCTGGCCCCGGCACAGACAGACGGACATCATATTTTCTCCACACACCATTTATTTATATACACTATATACAAAGTCTTTGCTCACGTGCACCCCCAGTGCCTTCTCGCACCGAATTACCCAAAGTCCAGGCCCACAGTCTTTTGTGCCTTCCAGGCCGCCTCCAGTCCTTCCTCTTGCTCAGTCCACTTCCTCCCGACTTCCACCCTTCACTGGAGGGAGGCGGCCCCTTATATAATGCCCCCGGATGAGCCCCAGGTGCTTCCGCCATCTGTTCCTTGGCCACGCCCCAGCGTGGCGGAAGTGTCGGCTGCCTTCCTGGCAGCTCTCCGGGTGCCACATAAAGTCTTCCCCCCGGCACTACCTGGTGTGGCGGAAGTGCCGGGCTCCCGGGATAATTAGGCACTGGGGCGCCGCCTGGCAGTGGCCACGGGTCCCTGCAGGGCTGGGCTTCCATGCCCTGTACTCGAGGCCCCCTGCCTAACCAGGACGGACGCCCCCACTCTGTCTGGAGGAGGCACTCGCCCTCCTCTTGTCCTCCAAGGCGTCCCGGTGGGCTCCAGCCCCAGCCGCGACCGTCACGGGATAAACCGGCATCGGAGCGCCACCTGGCGGTGACCACGGGCCCCTACAGGGCTGGGCTTCCATGCCCTGTACCCGTGGTCCCCAACAGAACCAGGACGGACGCCCTGCGGTGTGGAGGAGGCACAAGCCCTCCTCACGTCCTCCAGCGTCCCGCCGGGCTCCAGCTCCGGCCGGCGACTGCATGGGATAAACCGGCATCGGGGCGCCGCCTGGCGGTATCCACGGGCCCCTACAGGGTAGGGCTTCCATGCCCTGTACCCGTGGTCCCCAACAGAACCAGGACGGACGCCCCCTCGCGGTGTGGAGGAGGCATAAGCCCTCCTCACGTCCTCCAAGGCGTCCCGGCCGGGCTCCAGCTCCGCCGGCGACTGCATGGGATAAACCGGCATCGGGGCGCCGCCTGGCGGTATCCACGGGCCCCTACAGGGTAGGGCTTCCATGCCCTCGACCCGTGGCTCCCAACAAAACCAGGACGGACGCCTCGGTGTGGAGGAGGCACAAGCCCTCCTCTCGTCCTCCTGGGCGTCCCGGCCGGGCCCCAGCCCCGGCCGTGGACCACAATATATATATATATATATACACTACCTGTCAAAAGCTTTAGAACATCTCCATTTTAATTCAAATTTAATTAGTTTAAATGTAGTCAATGATCTAAAATGGTAACAAGGTAAGCAGTAAAATGCCAGAGGTTTAAATTTAAACTTTAGGTTAGCAAAAACTGAAAAAAATGTACATTTCAAAATATTACAAATGGGCCGTGTTCAGAGGAACAACTAATAGGCTACAAGCTACATATGTTCTGCAGTATTTAAAGTAAATTAAGTAAATTAAAGTAAATTAAGCCCAGCAAGTTGAAGCAAGCAATTGCCACAGGTGTCCCAACTTCTGTTGATTACTTAAAAATCCTCTATGTGTCTTAAAGCAGAGTTGTAACAGACTGCTTTGCTACACCCTTTGAAGTACTACTTGCACAATATTCCATTGATAATGGCAAGAAAAAAGCAATTAACAAATGAAATCAGACAGAGCATTGTTACCCTTTGAGGTTTAGACCTTTTAGACCTTTCATGTAGAGAAACTGCAAAAAACCATCAAAGTGTCACAAACCAAAGGCAATTGGAAATGGGAAGAAACTCTGATAGGAACAGATCTGGCAGACCCAAAGTTACAACCCAATCAGAAGTTTCTGAGGGTCACCAACATGCATGACGGGTACCTCACAGTACAACATCTTCAAGCACATCTTAACAATGGTTAAAAAAAGCAAATTTCTCTTTCTACTGTGAAGAGGAGACTTTGTACTACAGATTTGACAGGGCAAGTGTCAGTAAGAAGCCCATTCCTTAAAGCACAAAATAAAGGATCCCAAAAAGTGGAGTGCATGTAAAATGCTGTGAGCAGAGGTTATACCACACATTTTCCATGACCTCATATGTAAAAAAAATGCATTGTTACACTATAGTAAGAGGTATGTGAATTATACACATGATATATTGTAAAAACTATTGATTAAAAAACAAGGGATATTATGCTCAGATAATGTGCTAGTGTGACTGAGTATTGTGCGTAGTTTTGGTCATCACACTTCAAAATATGGCAGCTGTGCAGAAGGGAATAACCAAGTATATCCCAGGACTTAAGGATCTCTCCTAATCTGAGAGGCCCAGAGAATTAAACCTGTTTAATCTTGATCACAGGAGGCTGCATGGGGACCTAATTCCGGTTTTTAAAGAGGATGCAGAAGAATTCTTCCAGCTAAATAGCGAGTATTGTAGTCAGGGACACTGGTGGATTTTAAATGCACCATGCACTTTAAATGCACTTTAATTGTAATTAAAACTGAGGCCAGGAAGTACTTTATCTCAAAGAGTTGCTAGACTCTGAAGTAAACTACCAAGCCTAGCTGTTGAAATAGACAGTCTTTAAGAAGCATATAGGTGAGATACTGGGATAGCTAATCTATTATCTAAACAAACAAGTTTGATGGCCCGCATGTTCTTTTCTTGTTTGTCAAACTTCTTATGTTCATATATTAAGTAGATGAAGCACAACATACATGAATACAAACTTAGTTAATAAATGCCATGCTCCTTTCTACTTCTGAGTAGCATCATGTGGAACAGCCATCTTTAATGACACTTAAACACTTTGCCATGACATACTATTTTCTAATTCTGCTTAATCCTTAGCAGTGTTGTCAGGGCTGGAGCCTATCCCATTAAAAACAATTAATTTTTTTTCCAGGTACCCCCGCACAGTCTTGATTTTCAGGCTTTTAAGGGGTCCATGAGATACGTATTCACTTTGAACCAAGGTTACAAATAGCAACCTGTCAATGCCCTTTTATGTGGTGAGAAGATATGTGGCAGTAGGTTTTTGTCCTAACAGCCACAATGGTAAAGAAGACAACATGACAGTAGTCCCATTTGGATATGAGAATACATGGGTTGATCCAGAAATTGTCATGTTTTAGGACTAAGTGTGGAAAGGGACTAGTCTTGCAGACTTATTGCTGAAAGGTGAAATCAAAGCCTTACCTTCACCATTAGACTGTCATTTGATACTTTGAAAAGCCTAGGGGTCACAGGGATGGGGTGTTATGGGGCATTTATATATCAGGACATACTGTAATGAAACTTTGTGTTTGAGTCCTCACATTCCTCCATTTAATCCTTCCTGGCTAAGAAAACTTTTCAACTGGGCCTCTGCTGTATATGACAGTTTTCGTTCTAATGAGAATTTCACTCATTAGTTTCTTAAGCACTTCAGGGCATTGTTTTCAAAAGAAGATCTTGATTCTTTTTATGCAGGAAGGTGGCACAATTTCATTTCAGTACTTAAGAAGTTTAAATCAAAGCTGAAGCAGGAAATAGCTAGTCACGGGCTTGGTGAGAGGACATAGAAGGTGGTCATTACGCTATCTTTGAAGTTATGGATCTGTATTTAAGAACAGAGAGAAAATATCTGTAGGATTATTTTTGTCATTCTTTTCTAGGTACAACATAGGAAACTCTGTGTGAAGCAATGGACCAACTGTGGGTTTAGAGAAGTTTAGGAAGAATATTATTAAAGGTTTATATATATTTATATTTTGTGGAGGTAGATGACTATTAAAAAAAAATCTGCTTAAAACCTTCAAGAAAATAAGTTGATGTGGTTGGCTGATTAGTTTAATTTGTAGACCCATTTTTCTTCTTTACTATCTTGCAGTTCCAGTGATAATTTTAAACAGCATCATGTAGGTGGCAGTTGAAGATTTTTAGCACCCCAGATTGATGGTAAGTTTACTACATACATACTGAGTAAGAGCTGTTACTTATCTTGCACTGCCAGGTACATAGGATAGTGTTGGGAATACATGGATGAAGCAACATAATCTCAGAATCGTTACTCCTGTGGTAAAGCCGTGGATTGCAGTGTCCTCTGTCCACCATATATTAGTCACATTCATAAACTGTCTTCCTTATACAGTAGCTTTGTGGGTTTTTTTTTTGCAAGCAAAACACCTTCATTTTGCCACCACATCGAATTACATTACTATGCTATCAAGTTTTTGCAAGATGTCCCATTACCCCAAGGCCAGTACAGAGTACTTTACTGGTCCTGAAACAAATACCATATTGGACTATATATCAATTCATACCCCCAACCATCCATGCATACCTAATCTATTTTATTATACTGTAAACTGCTTTCAGTACTACCACTGCCACAGGAATCATTTTCCAACTAATGTCCTGTTTTTCTCTCTTTCTACTGCATTCTAATCTCTCTAACCCCAGCCCGTTGGTCTTTTTAATCTGGCCTGCCGAAGATTGGTACAAAATTGCCCAAATCAAATCATATCCTAATTATGACTGCATTCATTTGACCTTGTCCTGTAATGCCTGGCGTTCCACCAGGTGGCGCATTAGGCTCAGTGATACATTGACTTGATTTTGCGGAGCCAGGCTTACTCTCTGTTATTACTCTGCTACTGTTCTGAACCCATCTGCAACAATGAGTGGGCCAAAGAAAAGAAAATTCGACAGTGAGTGCCAAGTTTTTAATAAGGAATGGACAACTAAATACTTTTTCACTGAAGTCCGGTCAAAGGCTGTATGTCTTATTTGCCAAGAAACTGTTGCGGTTTTAAAGGAATACAACATCAGACGTCACTTTTCCACCAAGCATGCTAATTACGCTAACAAGAACGGACGACAACCGCTCAGAGGTTGGCAGCTAGTTTGCAGGCTCAACAAAACACCTTTATCCGACAAACTGCCATCCAAGAATCAAGCACGAAGGCAAGTTATGTGCTGGCATTCAAATTAGCAAAGACCAGCAAGCCTTTCTCCGAAGGGAAGTTTCTCAAAGAGTGCATGGTAGAGACAGCAGGTATCTTGTGTCCTGAGAGCAAGAACAAATTTGAAAAAATTAGCTTATTACGCAGGACAGTGACTCGCCGTGTTGAGCAAATTGACATAGACTTAGCTAGGCAAGTTAAACAAAATAGCGGAGTCATTTACATTATATTCCTTGGCACTGGACGAAAATAATGACATAAAGGACACTGCTCAGCTTTCAATTTTTATCAGAGGGATTAATGACAATTTTGAGATAACGGAGGAGTTTTTGGCCATGGAATCCCTAAAGGGGAAAACGTGGGGACAGGACTTGTATGACAGCGTGTCGGGTGTCATCAATAGGCACAAGCTACCTTGTAGTACGCTCACCAACGTTACCACAGATGGATCGCCATATCTGACTGGAAAAAACGTTGGGTTGCTCAAAAGAATCCATGAGAGGGTGAAAGAGGACAACCCTGAGCAGGAGGTAATTTTCTTACACTGCCTAATCTGCCAGGAAGCACTGTGTAAATCCTTATTGCAGCTTGACTACGTAATGAAGCCAGTTGTAAAACTCGTTAACTTTATTCGAGCAAGAGGACTTCAGTATCGTCAGTTTATTAAGTTTCTTGAAGAAATTGACACTGATCACCAGGACTTGCTTTAACACTCCAATGTCCGCTGGTTAAGTTTGGGGAAAGTATGTCGACAAGTGTGGGAGCTCAAACAGGAGATTATCTCATTTTTGGAGCTACTTGAGAAAGCTGACAATTTTCTGAGCTGAGTGACACAGATTGGCTTTGTGATTTAGCTTTTGCTGTGGACATACTGACACACATGAATGAGCTGAACATGAAGCTACAAGGGAAAGACTAGTTTGTGCATAAAATGTACACAAATGTCAGAGCCTTCAAAACCAAGCTAGCTTTATTCTCAAAGCAAATGTCAAACAACTCATTCGTTCATTTCCCCACACTGGCTACGCTGAAAGAGGCCACTCGGCTTGTGAAAAAATCCAGGAAATCACTGGACGACCTGCATGGAGAATTCTACTGTCGGTTATCTGATTTTGGAAAAATTTACAAGTTACTTCAGCTGGTGTCATGTCCCTTCACACAGGACCCTGAAACGGCGCCACAGGAGTTGCAGTTGTAACTGATTGATCTCCAATGTGACACCGTCTTAAAGGAGAAATTCAACTGTCTTAAAATGGATGGGTTTTATGCTTCATTAAGTGCAGCCAAATTTCCAAACATCCAGAAGATGGCACAGAGGATGCTGGTGTTGTTTGGCTCTACGTATGTGTGTGAACAGACTTTTAGTATGATGAACACCAACAAAGCACCCTACAGATTTCAGCTGAGCGATGAACACCTCAGATCTGTTCTGAGAATTGCCACAAAAAAACTAACACCAGACTTCGATGCACTGGCAAAAAGGGTGATCAACAACACTGTTCCCACTAAAAGTGAAAGTAAATATTAACACTGAAATGCCTTTTTTATGTTTATGTTTGATATATATGCATCTAGTGCTGGCCCGGCCTGCCTGTCAAATTTTAAAAGTCAATGTAGTCCCTGAGCCAAAAGGTTTGCCCACCCCTGCTCTAACCCCATCAATGGATCTCTGTGCCCAGATTCTAAACTGATAATACTGTTAAGAAATTGATTTTGAACTCCAAAAAGAGCTAAGCTCTGTGACAAACTTAAAATCTGGTATTATGTAACCCCAAGCCCACTAGTCAGTAGTGAACCCAAGTCGTACCATGTGGAACTACTCCTTTAAATCCTTTTCTTCTACAAAGGACTAGACCACATATGATGTTCTTGGTTGCTATTGGAAGGGTTTATGTGGTCCAGTCAGGATTTTTGATTCTTTAAAAGTGTTATGGTTAATTTTTGGTAATATTTTCATACTTTATATCTTTGTTTTATTTATTGATGTTATGTTGTGTTTCATGTCACATTTTGCATCCAACTATTCTTCCTTTTTGCAACTGTCTGATGGGACCCACAGGTTCTCTGTCTTCCCAGGCATAGAGATGAGAGACCTGGAGACAATGATGACTTTACAGCCCTTAAGACTCCCCTCATAATTTCAAACCTCTGGCCCTAGCACCTACTGATGGGGCTATAACAGGTTTAGTTATGTAATATTTATTTTTGTCTTTCATGCTTCTGGGATGTTCCCCTTTGAAGCAACATTTGTAAAGAGTGCCCTTACTTTCTCCTAGAAAATAATAAGAAATTGTCCTCTAAATGTTCCTCACAATGCTGTTCACACTTCAACACAGAAATTCTATAAAGTATCATCCATCTTTAAAACTTGAACAAACTATGATGGAACCTGCAAAACTTAAACATTACTGTATTTGCATAATCTTACTTCACCAATATTTGGCAAAAACCTTTATACATTGTTGATGTTATACTATGTAGCAGAGCAAATGAATTCCAGCTATGTCCAGGAATGTAGTTGCAGACTGATCTAAAGGCAATCAGGTGGCAGTTGTAACACAAGACAAAGACAATGCTGATGTGTTGGGGCACCTTGTGACAAACCCTGTATAACTGAATGATTAAAACAGAAAAAAAAACATGTAAATGCAAACTGAGTCTTCCTCAGACTTGTGTCCTCTTAGGGTGACTGCCCAAGATTGCAGCTCTTCCAGATATGCGTAGTCCTGGCAGTAAAAGGTGGGTCCAGGTGGGAGGACCCTGGAAGTGACATTGGAGGTGGAGAGCTGACAATCTTCCTTTATGCGGGGAGATCGAGACTGTTATCACACAATGCCAGCCCCTAATTCGGCAGAGAATTGCCATCACCAAAGTTTTAAACTGTCTGTAGTGCACATATGAAACAATATAGGTACACATAGCATCATTTGCATGTCCTGATGTAGGCTAGGTATGCATTTGGTGATCACATTGATTATGTCTCTCTTCTTCTTTTGTCTTAAGATACCAGATTACTTTAAATTCAACATCTGCAAAAATGTTGTTTTATTCTGCAAGTCATTCTAAGATAATCACAATTCTAAATTCACAATCTCTATTTACAAAACCATATGATGTAAAAGTGCATATTCAAAAGCACAATCATTTTTTGATATTTGAAATTACAGAACCAGATGGGGTTCAAATGAAGTACAGTATACTGAAATAAACTAAATATTTCAATAAACAGGTTGTTTTTAAAAGCAATAATTATCATTGGTCCCTTGCATTGTGAAGGTAATGGTAGTACAGGTTGAGAATCCCTATTCCAAAATCCAAAATGCTTCAGAATCAAAAACATGATGTTACAAGTGCTAAATTGCACAACAGGAGGCATATGAAAATATGCATAAGCCAAAATGTGAGTGTGAATAACATGTGTACAGATTCAAAACAGATTTTGTTCTTTTAGACTTGGGATGGTGTTGGGGGAGTCCCCCATGAAGTTTAGAGCTCCATGAAGCAACAACACATGTCTGATGATCTGGGGTGGGGATAAGGGCGGTGTCCCACAAAACATCGAGTAGTGCCAGGAAATGACACATGATTGACAAATAGTGGATATCCCATGAAATATTGAGTGCCACTTAGGCACAAAACACAATTGACAAGCTCTGTCCCCTATGAGGTGACACAATAATACCTGCACAGCAGTTCATACGTGCTGTGTGGCACTGTTGAAATTGCAGATGACTTGTGTATCAAAGGACTTTTACTTCTTATGGATAATATAAGCAATTCCATTCTCTTTAAAGGCCCTTATTGTAATATGAGTTCCATAAATTGCAATGATTATGTTAGGAAAACTGTGTATGCTGAAAATGTTTATGTTGGCAAAACACATTATGTTTTATATACGTAAACATGTTATGTTTTATGTATTGTGACAGATTAAGGCTTCCTCACTCCCTTGAACCCTCAGACACCACGGCAGACACCAGATAAAAAGTCCAATAATTATTTATTATAATAATAATGTGTACAAAGCACCCTCCACTCTATAATACTCAATAAACCAATACTCCAATCACTAAACAATAATCAAATCACAATCCTCCACTCCCAGACACTTAGCCACCCTGCCTCCCAACTCAGCTCATGCGTCTGGATTTCCCAGAGTCCTTTATAGTCCTTGACCCGGAAGTGTTTGTCCCTCAGGCCATGTGACTTTCAATCACTTCCAGGTCAGGTAAAACTCCTTTTCATCATCCCGGAAGCACGTCATTTCTTCTGTCCAAGTGACCCCTGGGTCACATACTTCTAGGGTTTAGGGAAAATAGTCCATGGGTTTCCCTGCAGCAACTCCTGGCAGTCCCCATGGTATCCAGCAGGGCTGTGCATTAAAAGTCCACTGTCCATAATTCCCTGCTGGCATTCGGGGCATCTCCATGCTCTAAGGAGGGCTCCATCTGGCGGCCTGGGGGTATTGGCTGGGATGAACAGCCAGCCATGTACCACAGTATGTATGTCCACACCATATGAAAACTTAATATAGTACCTTGTCATTCGGCTAATGATGTACAGCATGGCAGGCATGATAGAGAGAACATTGGCAGAGATATTCCTCACTTGTTGGCCAGTTTCTTTAGAGGTGACAACAGGTAGCCAAAATGAACTGGCAAAAAGCTAAAAAAGAAGACAGGAGGAAGAGCTCTTGGGCACAGCTGTGGAAAGCTAACTCACTTCACATCGCGTTCAAGTCCATGTCCTCCTCTCCCTATCTAACATCATGTGCTGTGTGACACACCAGCATGACCTTTCAGGTGGTGAAAGTGATAGCAGAAGACATCTGCAACAGGATCAGCCCAAGTAAGCTGCATTGCCCAGTAAAGCAGGTAGTTGCCTTTGCAGACGAGAGAGGCCAGTGGACTTCTTATCACTACATAAGAATGACAGCTGAAGATTGACCTGGTGAAGCAACAGGTTCTCAGATTTAGTTATAGCACCAATGCCTAGGCCAGAAAAATGTCCTGAGATCTGAAACAGCACGATAGGTGCTTCTGTTTGAATGGATGATTCATTGTGAAGACCAGATGGAGGAGAATTATGAGATGAAGAGGGCCGGAACAAAGGAATTAACAGGCAGGTGTGACATGCACAGTGTCTCCCAGTAGACGCAGACTTTACAGGAAATCTCTCTCTATAAGCTCCTTGGCATTAAAGCATAATACAGGAGGAACCACATCACAAATATCAGAGAGGCTGAGGAGAGAGCTTCAAAATGGCTATGGACCAAGAGTGGGGATATGTGGCCATCACATGCCACTTGGTTTCAAGGTGGGTCCTGATCAAGCACAGCTGGGGTACATGACTGCTAAAAGACGCAAAAATCCAATATTCCCTATGACCTTTAGTACATTTACTGATAATGCAACCAAATGCATCACAAGATTTGTGAAACAACTAAATATTATTAACTTAATAGAATCGTTAGATAAGGTTCACAATAGGCTATTTATTTACAACAGTAGATTCATTTTACACTGTAGCCTTTTTAAATATTTAGCTTCAAATTTTATTGTAAAATTATTTTATTTTCATAACATATAAGCAAAAAAATGCAAGATACAATTTATTGAAACATAATACCTAATATCCAAAATTGCAATATCCTGCACTTAGTCTTCGTTATACTGTATATGCTGTTTACTGAAAAAAAATAGAATAAGCTTTTTAATTATTTGTTATCACTGTGTTACAATTCTCTAAAAATCCTAAGCTACTGCACCTTATTTGGTCCTTATTGAAATGCTACAGTCCATTAAAACAATTTAACCTTGTAACACTGCATGTTCACATTACCTGTTTTTGTTTCCTGTTGAGAATAAGATTAAAATCTGCATCCCACTGGGAGCAAATTGCATTTCTCAGGTAAATAATCTGTGTAAATCCATTGCAAATAGTGAGTACAGTTGATTAAAATTTGCATCATTCAGCTTTGGATCAGCACTTTTTTAAAGCAAAATTTATACAGACTCTCTCTCCAGTTTTACTGCTGTTGTTATTACAGGAACAATATTATAATAAAACTACAAAGTGCATTTAATTTACCAGGTGACCCATATATATTTGTTTCATTTGATCTGTGCAACCTAAATATCTCAGACTTTAGGATGACAACTTTGCATAATGTGACAAATCTCTCTCCTTCTGGCTTTAAAGATTGTTTTAATAATACTTAGATGAAGTCAAGGCAGAATAAAGCTTCAGCACATTCATGAGTAAAAACAGCCACATGCAAAATCAAATCTAAATTTGTTTACACTACACTTAAATAATTAGATTAAACTAAGGGCATATCTTAATCATCACCCACTCCTAACCCACATTCCCTGCGATATAAAACACATTGGCACAATTTTATTTTTCTATTATAGTTATTTTTTAAATTAATTTAGTAAACATGATGAATTCTCTATAAATATATAAATCAACCAGCAAAAACATGAAAAAAAACAAACATTGATTCATTTTTATCTCACTGTGACATTGTCGTTCATGATGTTCCTGAAATCTGAAGTGAAAAATTGCTTCTTAAAGAAATGTAATGTTGATATTTTATTTAATATCCACATATATTACAGTTTCTGCCAAGTGTTTTTCAAACTCTTCTCACAGTTGTCCATGGATCAAAACCTGAATAACTTTTTTTACTGTTTAAACTCAAAATGCATTCTGTGAATGTAGTTTTCAAAATTATTCATTTCTCAGTCAAGCTTCAGTACCAACAAAACTGTGTATTTTAACAGCCCTATTTACAAATATTGCATGCTCTGTTTCAAAACTGATAACACTATATTTAACATATTCAACAGCAACTGGCTAAGTCACAAATATAATTGAACACAGACAAAGTCCCAACAAAGTTTGCTGAGACAAATTGCTGGTTTAAGTTATGTAAATAGACCAATACAGCTCATTCTTATCTCAGTTAAAAACCAGATGCTAAAGGGGATTCTCTATTCCATGATCATCAATGGAAAATTTTGGGAATGATTCTGTTCACCATTAGTCCAACAAGAAATATAGAAATATAATTTAGAAATACAGAAGAAAACAAATGACTGTGTGATAGAAAAGAAGAGGGGGAGAAGTTTGAATGTATGGTATCATTTGACATCGAGTTTTTTCTGATTAGGTAAGAGCTACCAAAATGGACTATGTCTATATCTAGTTCAATGAAATCTCACTAAAAAATCTAAAAGGGTAAGAATTTTCCAGTGAACTAACAAGTAGTTATTCATTTTAGGTTTGCATTGAAATGTGTCTGGTAAACATTAGAAGCACTGCATAATTGTATTTTAGGACCCAATGACTACCTTCCTTAGTTGAAAGAGGAAAGATATGCATTGCTGAGCAGGAAAGAATCATGGTGAACCTGTTCATTGCTGATAACACAATCAGACTTTGAGAAATTCAGGCCAGACTGCTAGGATACAACACTTTTTCAAAAAATGTCAGCCTTACAATAAAATATGAACATTGGCATAATATAGCATCAGAATGAAGCAGCTGAGCACTGTTCCTGAGATACTATTAGTGTGTTTACATGCGCTTCAATAACCTGACTATTCACCGAAACCTGATTTCTAAAATGCTCTGATTAATAAAATCAGGTTATTGGCCTCTGAGAAACCTGGTTAACAGAGGTAGATTTTTCCATGAATAATGTGGCTATGTAAACCCATAACCAGGTTACTGTTAAAGATTTTGTAGTCTGTGCATGTCCATTGCACTTTGTCAGCCTGTGCATGTGTTGGCTTTGCACAAGCTTTCAGCATCCACAATATACATTTACAGAAGCAAATATTCTGGCAATCACATTATTTCTTCTCCTGGATGAAATAATCTGTCTCAATATTTCAGAAATCTCTAAATTTATGTTGATGAGCTGAACATATAGTGCTAAGGGCAGCAACACAATCTTGAGAGCAGTGGGATAACACAGTAAAGTAACATGTGTTACATAGTCCAATTACTTTTTAAGGTAATGAGTAACATAACGCATATTCTTTTGTAGAAAAATTCCTGCATTATTTTTATTCCAGCAGGACTGGGTGAAAGGCAAAAACTACATGTACCGGTTCATTGCAGGACTCAATCAAATAGCCCAGCAGAAAAGAGTTTACTGTGTGCAATATGGTAACAGAAACCTATAAATAAAACATCAATTTGACTAAAAGTACATATAAAGCATAAGAAAGTGATCACAGGCGATGTGCTTATTTTCATATTCATGGTGGGAGATGATGGCATTTAACTCGTTTTTGTGCAGTTTAATGATATCAGAATGCTTTCCCTAAGGAGAACTCCAGAAGATTACATGCAAATGTAAATGTGGATTACTACAAAACCAGGTTTCCGAGTTTTTCACCTTAATGCATTTATGTGTGTGCATATATACTCACTGAGTGATCACATGAAAGAGCGTTGACACCAGTATTTGCAGTTAAGATGTCTATTCAAAATGGACGGTTTGGGACACAGCACTTCCTTATTGTTTTTGCTGTAGGTACACTGCAATGGTTTTACTGCAAAGCTGGCTCTTTCTGATGTCCTTTTTAGAGTAAAGAAGCTGGAGGCCAGTCAGAGACATTACGAAACCATTAATGTGAATGAGTCACACTTCAGTTTAGGAAAATTATGCTAGTGGGGTTAGAAGGTAAAATCACAGTGTCACTGTGGTTGTTCTGGATCAGAGATGTGGTGATATCACTATGTTTGTGGCTATGTCTTGCAATGCTGTTATATGTGTCCCAAATCAGGCCACACAATGCAGAGCACCTCATTTCATTCCGTGATGAATTCCTAAGACTTATGCTAGAGGAGACAGGTGAGGCCAAATATGTAAATGTTTGTGATACTCTGGGACAATGTGACCTTTGATCATTTCCATGTAGTCACAAACTGGTGTGCAACCCATCCAAGAATGGTTTCATTTTTTCTTTCACCTTATTCAGTGTTCTTCAACTCTATGTAAATCCCCTTCCTAATGGAGGAAGTAAGTGCATGATTATTGTCCGCATGATCAGAAGTCTATCCTGGAAGCAGTGGATCTGGATCTGGACATAACAAACAAAGTCTGCCTGGCATCAATGAAGTATGCAAAGGGATTCTTTGCCCAGTGTACAGCGAGAGCGGAGATATGAGGCAGAGGAGAACATGAGGCCAAATGCCAGTAAAGTTCATAGACTAAAACCAACATTACTGTACCTGTGACTTACTATATATATGTATTTTTCTTTTTTTTTTACTTTGGGACAAGTAGTCTAGTTTAGTTTCATTTTTTTTATTTGATTCTGTAAAGTTGAAAAGTACATCAATACTGCTGTGTTACTGTGTTGGCCTTTTTATCTCTTTGCGTATGATCTTTTCTGTTGAATGTACAATGGCATTACACTGTATAAACCAATCCATGTAAAAATCAGTAAATTTAATTATTTACACAACAAATAAAAACCTACAGTTACAATACAATTTAAATTAAAAATAACATTAATTGTTATGAGGCTATACACCATCTACTATAATGCCATCTTTGTTTAGTGCTTTGCAGATTATTACACTATGACAAAGATAGACTCTTGAAAAAAGTGCTGGTGTTTTGATATGGATTATTTTATATTATGACACTTTTGCAGTGTTCTGATATGTTTACTGTATTTTGGACATGTACAACATTGTGTGAAATCTTCTGACAAAAGAGAACTGTAAGAGAGAAGATAATTGTAAGAAATTGTAAAAATAATTTAAAATAAAAAGCAAGGTGAGTCATTTTCCCCACTTTCTTTATTTTTGCTACTCTTCAGGTCCTAGTGAGTTAACTCATATTCATTACAATCTTAATCCATTATTTGATAATAAATTGTTTTTTTAAATCATGTTCAATACATTTAATAGATTCATAGGAAGCCAGTAATTCCAAAGCTTCCTGCTAATCTAAAGAAACATTTAATATACCCCTGCAGTGTGAGTAATTAATGACACTTTTATGTTATAATGGGCTGCTTTAGACATACTGGGTCAAACACTGCGTTGCATTGGCTTACAACAGTTACACTATAGTTATAGCAGCAATTTCTTGAAAATTATTTACACCATGCTGATTAACATATGAATAGATCTGCATTTCCCAGTTGCACAGATCTAAGAATGCATACGTTCAGGCCATTATTCTGTGCAGAGTGAAGATTTGTTTTTCCTTTCATAAACCTACAAGTCTATCTAAATAGACCAAAGGAGATGCAGTAAGAAATGTGTATGTGTTAATTATGGTTCAAACATAATTTAGAAGTAATTGTCTAAAAGTAATCTTGTGTTGTGCTGTTTAGAAAGGTACAGTGTATATTTTCAACCTTTTTTTAATCTGTTTTACTATAACTGCACTGAATACTGAATAGTGGTTGGAGTTTGTTTATTCACTTTGCAGTATTTAATTTATATTCTCCTAAATTTAGTAATTTTAAAATTATCCAGTAACCAGTAAGCTTTACCAAAATGTTCAATATAAACTGTCGGTAGAAAGTGTGGGTAATTAAAAAGCCATTGATCATGAAAGCTTTCTCAGAGAATCTATTTAGTTTTGCAGTCAAAGAAAACAAGCCTACAAGAAAGCAGATAGTATGGTGACAATTTTCTGAAAGGTTAATCTGATACTGTGATACAAAAACAGCATGAACTATCTAAAACAGTCTAAATCCAATTCTGCCTAGTCCTTTCTTAGCACCATAACACAGGGAGTAAAAAGGTTTGAATAGCAGAGTGACTGAACTGAATTACTTCAAATCTGATTAAAGCAATGCTTGTTTGATCTCCCAGTAAAGTGATATGCATCTGAGTTCCTCTTATGTTTAGAGGTCAGCAGTGACATACTGGTTCAGTATTAGATTTATAAAGAATTGCAGGAGTGAACCAGCTTTCTAATAAAAACTCTCATTAATTAATGATTTTACAGGTTGTTTTTTTATTAGAAGGTCCACTTTTCTTACTTATGTTAATATAATAAATAGATATACATTAGATAAACATTGTAAAAGTTAATCATTCATTGAATTATACATGGATTTGCCAGTATATGTTTCTAGGGACTAAAACCTCTTTTGTCTTACATGTATGTTAGTGGCATTCAGATTCAATTTGAAAATGTGTTGTATTGTTCAATGATTTGTGATATTTTTTGTATAAAACCCGGCCGTGACGCCTTGGAGGACCGGAAGAGGGTGTGCGCCCGCCTTGAACCACGTGGGGGCTGCCACCCTGGTTGCTTTGGGGGCCATGGGTAGAGGTCTTGGAAGCCCAACCCTGTAGGGGCCCGTGATCACCGCCAGGGGACGCCCCAATGCCTTGGGAACCCTGGACCTCAGCAATTCCGCCACACCAGGAAGTGCTGGGGGGAAGAGGAGCAGGGACACCCTGAGTGCTTCCGGGGATACAGTCGGCATTTCCGCCACACGGGGACATGTCGGTGTGAGATTGCCGGGAAGCACCTGGAGCAAATCCGGGTGTGAATAAAAGGGGCTGCCTCCCTTCATTCGGGGCTAGAGTCGGGTGGAAGAAGGACTAAGCAGGAGAAGAAGAGTGGAGGCGGCCCAAAGAAAGGCATAGTGTGTGGCCAGGACTTTTGAACATTGTAAATAGACTTGTAAATAAATGTGTGGTGGTGGAAAACAACATGTCTGCCTGTCTGTGCCCAGGTTCTGTTCACTATATATATATATATATATATGTATATATATATATATATATATATATATATATATATATATATAGATAGATAGATAGATAGATAGATAGATAGATATAGATAGATATAGAGATAGATAGATAGATATAGATATATAGATATAGATATATAGAGATAGATATATCTCTATATATCTCTATATATATATATATCTCTATATATATATCTATATATATATATATATATATATATATATATATATATATATATATATATATATATATATATATATATATATATATATATATATATATATATATATATATATATATATATATATATATCTACTAGCAAAATACCAGAGAAGTAGTGTGTTAAAGAAGCAATGAAAAAGAAAAGGAAACATTATGAAAATAACGTAACATGATTGTCAATGTAATTGTTTTGTCACTGTTGTGAGTGATGAGTGTTGTTGTCATATACAGTATATATATATATATATATATATATTTACACACACACATATAAACATATATATACATATACATAGATATCTACATATATACACACACAGCTATTTCGTATCAGTGCAATACGCTGTTTGTTAAAACGGTTGACTCCCGCTCTTACGTGCAATAACAAATCAAATCATTCAGTTGTCTTTGCTCATATGTCATTTTAGAGCTGGACGCCTGGCATCTTTTTTGGCCACAGGTTCGTTTATGTTTGGTGTGAGGTTCTGTGTTGTGGAGATTCTCAGGATGGATTGCAGGTGCTCATCAGTGAGGCGACTCCTGTGTGCTGTTTTGTTAGTCTTTATCACTAAGAAGAGCTTCTCACACAGATATGTGCTACCAAACATGCACAAGGTTCGAGCCGCATGTAGACGGACTTTTTTTGTTCTTCAAAGTCACCAAAGCGCCGTGCAAACTCAGTGCGCAATAACTCTAGCTTCGCAATAACTTGCCGCATCATAAGGTAGACTTGATTAACGCGCTAAGTGTTCGGCAAGGCAGCTGAAGCGCTGCATTATGGGATCTGTAGTTTATTGTGTTACCAGCGCTTCATATACCCGGCCATTAATAACAATAATACAGTATATAAAATGATCTCGGGGCGGATATAATTACACGCCGGGCGGATGTGGCCCGCCCCTTGAGTTTTACACATATGGACTAAATAGAACTTGAAAAGATATATTTTTTCAAATGTGATCGCGCAATTCAGATAGAGTTGACGCGCACTACAGCCTGCATGCCTCAATGAGTCATCCTCCCCTCGCTCTTACTTTTTTACCGTATTTCATATTTTTTGCTGCCTTTTCAATTGTGTAATTCGGTTTTTGTTCAGCGCTCTTTGGAACTGTTGCCTTTTTCTGTGTACTGCGTCAGTTCACGTGAGCGGACATCGGTGTACATGCATCGAAGGTTCCCAGCTGTGCTGGTGCCATCTCGTGCTATGTCCGTGGCTGTATTTAATGTTACCTTAGTCCTGGCACTTAAAACTTTCTCTCGCAGTTTCGCTGAGTTTGTGTCAAACACCACCCTGACCATCTCATCTTCCTCTCCATAAGCACAGTCCTTAACCCGTGAATATTTAGTGGGAGTTTGCTATTGGATTGCCGCTGACGGACGGCCTTATATGGGCAGGCACTAAATTACAAACGCCAGCGCAGCCTGTCTATGAACTTAATTTAAAGTGTAGGTTTACATCGTGCTTTGTTTCGAAGTAGCAGAACTCATGAATATGGTTGTATATGTCACTCGCTCACTTCTTATTGTTTCGCTGCCTTCTCAATTATATAATGCATGTTTTCTTCAGCGCATTTTTGAGGTCTTCCTGGTTTTCTATGTGGTGCGTGATTACGTGGGAGGCGTGATGATGTCACACGAAACTCCGCCCTCACGGCGTTGAAGCTCATCTCCATTACAGTAAATGGAGAAAACTGCTTCCAGTTATGACCATTACGCGTAGAATTTCGATATAAAACCTGCCCAATTTTTGTAAGGAAGCGTAACCTGCCAAATTTCAGCCTTCCACCCACACGGAAGTTGGAGAATTAGTGAGTGAGTCAGTGAGTGAGTCAGTGAGTGAGGGCTTTGCCTTTTATTAGTATAGATATCTATCTATCTATCTATCTATCTATCTATCTCTATATATATCTCTCTCTCTCTCTCTCTCTCTCTCTCTCTCTCTCTCTCTCTCTCTCTCTCTCTCTCTCTCTCTATATATATATATATATATATATATATATATATATATATATATATATATATATATATATATATATATATATATATATATATATATATATATATATATATATCTGCGATATAAAACCTGCTCAATTTTTGTAAGGAACTTGAGGGTGATTGGTGGAAGGACACTATCTATCTATCTATCTATATATATATACTCTATATATATCTTTAGGGACCACGGGAACAGAGCTTGGAAGCGCAACCCTATAGGGGCCAGTGGTCACCGCCGGGGGGCACACCAATGCCTGGAGAGCCCTGGCCCTCAGCACTTCTGCCACACTCGGAAGTGCTGGGGGAAAAAGACCAGGGACACTCGGAGTGCTTCCGGGTGTGCAGCCGGTACTTCCGGCACACTGGGAGTGCTGGCGAAAGATTATTGGGCGGCACCTGAAGCACATCCGGGTGGGGATAAAAGGGGCCGCCTTCCTCCGTTCAGTGGCTTGGGTCGGGAGCGGAGAAGGATGGAGCTCAAGAGGAGAGGAAAGGAGGTGGCCTGAAGAGAGTGAGGCATTTTGTTGAGGCCTGGACTTTGGAGGAGTTTTTTTTTGGGCTGCGTGTGCACTTGTAAATATTAGCAATTGTAAATAAACATGTGTGGGTGAATTAAAACCATGTCTAGCTGTCTGTGTCTGGGCTGGCTACCACTATATATATATATATATATATATATATATATATATATATATATATATATATATGTATAAGGACAGCCTTGACACACACAAAAGCTGTAAGGAATGAACCTGCCAAATTTCAGCCTTCCACCCACACGGGAAGTTGGAGAATTAGTGATGAGTCAGTGAGTGAGTCAGTGAGTGAGTGAGTGAGTGAGGGCTTTGCCTTTTATTAGTATAGATATCTATCTATCTATCTATCTATCTCTATATATATCTATCTCTCTATATATATATATATATATATATATATATATATATATATATATATATATATATATATATATCTATATATATATATATATATATATATATATATATATATATATATATCTCTGCGGTGGGTTGGCACCCTGCCCAGGATTGGCTCCGGCAGACCCCTGTGGCCCTGTGTTCAGATTCAGCGGGTTGGAAAATGGATGGATATATATATACTGTATATCAATTGACTAAAAGACACTCCTATCTCTCACCTTCCAAATCTCTTTTCCTCAGTTTCTATCACCCGTAAATGCTCTTACTTCTTTATCATCAAGCTGTTGCCAATCTTTATCCTTCCAATTTTACCCTGTTGTAGACAGGTCTCAGGTTTCACGTTTTCATTATTTGTTAGAATTCCAGTAATTTTTTTTAAAGTGTAAATGAAATATATTGTATATACATTGAAAATGCTCTTTAGTATTCTGAAAGTGGTAAATATAAAGCTGAACAATCTAAAAATAATATCAACCAACATGCAACCAGGTCCATTTATGACAAAAAAGACACATTGACACAAATGCGCTATGTAAGTCGTTTTTCTCTTGCTGAAATAGAATGCAACAACACTATTTCAAAATTCTCATGTTAACTGGTTCCATCATGTCTTATCATTTTACAAGTTTTTAGAGAAAAAAAATATTTTTAAATATTTGCAGTATTTTTTCCATCAATTCATTGGTTCTAAAAAAAGTAATACTTGTTTTACCTTCCAGATAAAAATGTTATGCTTGTCAGATCCTCCAGCATAATCATAATCTTCTTGCCAAAACAAAATGTTTCTTGTTAGCAGTGTGACCAGAGATCTTGTTGTCAGCTTGCTTGCATATGCATCACACATGAAGCTTTATGTATTGTATTCACAAATAAAGAATGGCTACCAAAACAGTAACCTTTAATTAATAAATTAGAGTAAATTTCGTCATCATTAAGCAGAAAGGAACTGAGGAAACAGTGCTATTTATTGTCAAGTACTGCTGTTTCTTAATACATTTATATATAATTTATTACAGTTTATAAATAATTCTTTCTGTATCCAGCTATTACTGTTCCTGCCTTTAAGTCAGTTTTAGGATTCTAATTAACTGTTTTATTTGAATTTAGAGTGACACAGTGGAGAACAACAAGAACAACATTACTGTTGTAGATTTTGTGCAAAAGAGTGGCATAAAGTGAATTTATAAATGACATAAGACAAAATACAACAGAAAGAAAGAAGTCTCTAATGGTTGTTGTGGCAAAAGCCAGTGGATAATCTGAAAGCATATGCTATGGTCAAATGACCTGGGAGGAGGAAAAAAAAAACAACTCCAGCCTGCACAGATGTTCAAGAAAATAAACCTCTGGAGGATCCCAAGGCCAAAAGAACATTCAGCCTCTCTGGATAGTTTGCATCTTTACTTACTCCACATATTTGTGTGGGTTTACTTCAACATCCCAAACAAGGGTGTGTTGAGATATTTCACAACTCATAACTAGCCTGGTATTAGGGTGAAGGTGAGTGGGTGAAAGTTTTCCCGCTGCTGGACTGGCACCATTTCCATAGTTACTTCCTGATTATGCCCAAAAGGGCACACAATTAAATTAAGTGGCTAGAAGAAGTCCAAGTGTGGAGCAAGAACTACAAATAACCTTGAACAAACATACCATAGTGAATATACCTATACAGGCAGTTTACTGTAGTGGTGGAAGCACAAGTCATTACATCAAAAAATTGACAAATTAATTTTGTTTATGTGATCCTGAGGTAGTCACCTAATGTGTCTGTGTTACAACTGTAAATAAATGTAAATAAAAAATAAACAGGATGAAACAACAAAGAACTGGGTCTTCAGCCAGGAGATCCTCATTTAATGCCATTTCCTTTTAAAAAGGTGTTGTAATTATACATAACTGTAGATTTGGCACTTGTCCTTAAAAAGAAATATGTTTCCATTTTTATTTTTGCCTGTAATACAGTAACTTATTTCAAAATGAAACTTTAATGTAAATCTCTAGATGTCTATGCTTCCTTTCTGAACAAGTCACTGTTTTAGTAATGTTCTACTTGCTTTTGTAAATTATACCATGGAAAAAGTCTATATAATTTAAAAGGTTTCTGGAATAAAGAAAATTTATTATAATAATAATAATCAGTTTGTGTAAAAACATTTCCATTTAATGTATAATTTTAGCAGTAAATTATTGCACCATTAAAATATTCATATAAAACACAATTTACTACCCAAGGTTATTAGTTTCTAACAAAATACATACATTTATCTTTAATTACTCCAAGTCTGTCATGGCCATTTTTGACAATGAAATGATTTGTGATGGGTCTCTCCTTGATGTTCTTTTTAGGAAGAGCTGAGTGATTGTCTAATGACTCAGTCATAATTTAGTCATATTTTCTAAGACATTCTTGAGCAGTGATGCTTCAAAAGCCTGTTTAGATTATCACTTAATTAAACAGAAATATCTCTTTAGAGGGGTTGCAATACAGACTGCACTGATCTGTGGAAATGATGTGTTAATATTTGTGCTGGGAAAATATTATCTAGAAGTAATTTAGTCATATTTTGTTTTAAGCTACATTTTACATTTAATATGATATACAGTACACATTACAGTGTTGTCATAAAATATTTAAATTATGAAACGTAGGATCCCACAGCTTTTTGTAGCATTATTTTCTTTGTTGCTGGACAACATACTGTTGCTGTCTCCATGCTCCAGAAATTAAAGGTTGAATGCTCAGACTATAGGTACTGTGTGAGTAGAGTTTCTCGTTTCTTTAGTTCTGCAGCTTCTACATTATAGAGTTATTTTGTTATTTGGCAAGTACAAATTGTCTAAATATGAATGAGTGTGGATGGAAACAAGGCCGGTAATTGCTGATTTGGAATTACATCCAGTAGTATTTCCTGTCATATTCCTCCGTCTGAGGTAGCCCTCTATATTGTGATTTAGGTGAACGACTAAGGTCACAAAAAAGGTTTTGTCCAACACATCAGTTAAATAGATAGACAGTTAGATAGATAGTTAGATAGATAGATAGATAGATACTTTATTAATCCCAAGGGGAAATTCACATATTCCAGCAGCAGCATACTGATAAAGTACAATATTAAATTAAAGAGTGATAACAATGAAGGTATAACAGACAGACAATAATTTTGTATAATGTTAACATTTACCCCTCCGGGTGGAACTGAAGAGTCGCATAGTGTGGGGGAGGAACGATCTCTTCAGTCTGTCAGTGGAGGAGGATAGTGACAGCAGTCTGTCGCTGAAGCTGCTCTTCTGTCTGGAGATGATCCTGTTCCCATTATTGACAGGAGCTTCCTCAGTGCCCGTCGCTCTGCCATGGATGTTAAACTGTCCAGCTATGTGCCTACAATAGAGTCTGCCTTCCTCACCAGTTTGTCTAGGCGTGAGGCATCCCTCTTCTTTATGCTCCCCAGCACACCACCGCATAGAAGAGGGCACTCACCACAACTGTCTGGTAGAACATCTGCAGCATCTTATTATTCACTGTAATATAAAATATGTACCTGTGTGTCCACATATTGGCCAATACAGAATTTAAAAAAATCTTTTAAAACATTTCATAGAACAGATACCTCTAATACAAAATACTGTACATTTACATTTAACATTAAAATACAATAATAATAATAATAATATATTAAGTTAACAAATTAAATGGTAAAGAAAAGCAAAAGAAAAACTTTCACCTCATAGTAGCCATTACAGAATTGAGAGCACACCCAAAAGAACATGCTCTTTTCCTTTAGGAAGGTTCCATTTACATGATGTGGGTATTGGTGTTACCTATTTCTCAGCACTCCAATGGCACCTATTCCTGCTTAAATGAAAATTAACAAAATATCCCTTGGATGGCTTTAAATGGAACGCTACTTAACCTCTGCAACACTTGCATGGATAGGGTCCTGTACCTATGCCACAAAGTAATCTGTGCTGATTTGTGCTCTTTAAGCATCCTTCGAAAAGGGATTTGATGTTAGGATTCATTGCTTCAAGTATTTAAAAGGTACAGTTATATGCATCTGCTCTTTAAAATAAGTCTATTTTTGAATAGTAAAATCTAAAATCATAATTGGCACGAAAAGAATATTATTTTTGAGAACTAATAAAAGACTTACATTTCATATCCTCCTCTGGGGTAGGATCAGTTCAGAATTTTTGGACAATTCCTAGTAGTAATTTCAAGGCACTTGATAAATAAAGGCAATGATCTTAGATCAAGACAAATATATGAACATGGAAATGGAATAAAAGCAAAATAGGAAGCCCTGTCTTTAAATGTGGAAAGACTTTTCTCTAAAATAGACCTAAAAAGAAAAGTGCCTGTTGGTTGACATGAAATGTTGCAGCTGAATGCACCATTGTAGCCGCCGATGCATAAGGCAAAGTCAGGCATGGGTAAAACGTGTGTCAAATCTCACTGTCCAAAAGTTTGTCTAAAAATATTTAGTGAAAGTTAAAAGCAAATAGTCCCCACAAGAATAAAAGGAAAAATATTTACAAAGAATAAAGGCAAAAAAAAAGGAAAATATATCTTCTATAAACTTAGCTTTTCTTGAAAAGCTTTAGTTATTTCTATACTTATACGTTCTTTACTTCTTTCTATACTTAAAGGTTCTTAATTTCGTCTTCTTTCGGTTCAACACTTAAATAAAAGTGTTATTTTACGAGTTACTTCACACTCCAAAGCCCCATAGGCCAGTTGGCACATAGGCATGTGCCCAGGCACGAGCACGAACACGATTAAAAACCATATGCCTCTATACCTTACACAAGGCAAGGCTAGACACTAACTGGAGAACATTGTTCACTCAAAGCTGTTAGAAAATGACAGGAAAATACCAATACAATTCTATTCACGGGGTTTATAGGAACCTCTAATAGATTATGCATTGTCATCTAGTAAAATATTCATGAATCTTATAGAACTAGGAAAATGGCTCTTACACACCATTAAGGAACTTAGAAGAATTGATGTCATCTACACAAGCAAGATTTGGAAACTAAAAAATACGAGGGACATTCAAAACGTTTCTGCACTTTTATATTTTCACTGGAAATGGAGAAGGAGGGAGGAATATTAATTGGACATTAAAAAGTTGGTATGACGCTGGGAAAATTGCATTATAAACGAAGGTGACTATGGTGATGTAATTTGTTTTTGAAATTCTTAACAAATAGAGTTAGAAAAAGTACGGAAACTATTTGATCGTCCCTCGTAGAAAGAGGTCAGTGGTCAAAATAAACATTGCCAAAAGATTATTGTCCTGTCTTGGAAGATCAGAAGGCAGTTTGGTTTTGATTTGGAACCAGAACATTAACCATTAAACAAAAAGTCAAAGTCAAAACCAGTATGTTAATTAAGCCAAAACTTCAAGCCGGATCTGTTGTAGAGAAAACAAACCAAAAGGATCTAAACTGGAAATACTTAATCAATAAAACACACACCCAAAAAAGGATTCCTTATGGACCCCTCAATCTTCGATAAACAGGAAGCACTTAGTCCTGACTTTTATATAGTTCACCTTGTAGCAGAGCTTATTAAATTGTATAAAACTTCTAGCAGCCCCAGTACCACCATTGGGCCGATTCAGAAGGCACAGGGATTTCTTGGGAAGAAGAAAATTTAGTGGTCTTTTTAAAAAGGAGATGAAAAGGATGCAGAAATAATTGTAATCATTTGTGTTTATTCATTTCTATGCTTCTCACCTCACCTCTGCAATACAACCACCCATGGATTACAGTCCCATTCTAGATTTATGTGTTTGTCCTGTACCTGCTTGTTTGTATGATTTTGTTTGAGTTGGTAAAAATCTTTGTCAAGGGAGTGTGCCCAAGTTGTACAGATCTTTACACAACAACTGGAATACAGTAGGAAAAAACTTTTGTAACATTCAGTAAACTGTTTACTTGTCATCTGATTTCATTCTCACCATTATCTGCACCTGTTCAACTAGACTGTGTTTGAGACTGCATCATAAAGGATGATTGTTTATCGTTTTGTGTTTAGTGTTTTGTTAGGTTTCATTTGTGTAGTGTTTTAAAATTATCATTGCCATAAGGTGAACTGGGAAGGACTTTTGCTTACAAGTTAATATTTTTTTCCTCAACTGTTTGCTTATCATATAGTTTATTATCTTTATTATCTCTTTATTACTTATCATTGTCTTTGTGTGCAAGTGTATCCGTGCCAGGTCAAGACTGGAAGTATTCCTGGGATCTCATTAATAAAATTAACAAATCACTGTCTTCAAACAGTGTGAATCTTAGCATCCTCACGACTGCTGCAAGCTGATTACATCATAGTTTGTAATCATCCCTCAATGGTAACCACCATAGCAACAGTATAGTAAAAACACTAAATGGCAGCACCTATGAAAAAACAAAAAGGCATCAGAAAAAGTTAATATTTTGAAGTAAGTCAAAATGAAGTTAGCGACTAAAAAAACTTGTAATTTAAGCTAAATGTCTTAAAAATGTTTAAGACAATAAGAAAAAAATTAACACAAATCATAACAGTCATAATTAGAATTTAAGATTTGTTATTTCAAAGTTGAATCCGACACAGGGATAATATATATTGAATGCCCTTTAAATAGATGTTGTCTGATGACATCACGTGTCACAATGCTGTCCCATCTCATGCATGGATACCAAAACTAATTTCTATAAACAATCTGGCAGTGGCGAAAAAATACCACAAAGAAGCTCCAATGGTTATACAATAATTTTAAAATATTGCCATAATGAAATTATTGGCAGAAGACTAGAATATTACAAAGAGTATCTGTACTAGATGGAGGTGAATGAAAAGTTCAATGAAAACTAGAAGTCCATTACAGGAAGCACAAGCTTGAGCATCAGATTCCAAAAATTACTGAAATTACCCTTTTAAAAAATACATTTGATAATAAATCAAATGTTACAAGCTAATTTTTTTCTTATTCTGACTTTATCCACTTCTGAAAATCCAGCATTTATAGTATTTTGAAGGAAGGCAGAAACCGTGGGGCATTTTGGATTTTTATATAAGCCAATGCTTTTTTTTATCAGAATCTCATTTACTGTAAATGGATGCAGATACCTACCCTTGTTTTGTTAAGAGTCCAACTGTTTGTAGTGATTTACTCTTCAAGCGTAGTCCATCATCCTGCAAATAAGAATATATTGTTTAAATATATTATTTTTCAAAGCCATCTGCTGAAAGCAAGTCGGAATGGGAAAATCTCAAAAGGTATTCTAATACTGTGTGATACTTTGTTACTATTCTCTTTTATACTGTAAGATGCAATAACACTGAGCTTGCCATGATTCTGAGAAAAGCATATGACATATGGCAATACTACTGGAAGGCCAGAAAAACTTGAATTGTGCTTTCTTTAAAAAACAAGAGCCTATTACAATTCTGATAGTATTGGGTTACACAAAGAAATCAACATTGTGCAGTGAGACTAGTAAGTAGTAAGTTTGGTTATTTTCTTGTTTTATCCATCCATCCATCCATTCTGATCAAATCAAGTTAAGTCAAGTGGCTTTATTGCCATTCCATTCATACACAATATTGCAGCATATTGTGGCGTTCCCCAAGTGCAACATATGCATAGACACAGGACAAATACAAGTCATGCAAAGAACTGTACTCTACTATAAATAGATAAAAATAAATAATAGGCAAGTGATTAGTTAGTAATAATTTGAAAAAGACAGTAGTAAATAAGCAATAACAACATCTAATAATAAAAAAACAACAGCAGTAACATGTGTAATCAATGTACTGTACAACTTATAAATAAGCTACTGGGGGGCAGCACAGAGTTCAGAGCCTGGACAGCCAAGGGGTAGAAGCTTTTGAAGAACCTGGCAGAACTGGTTTGGATGCTACAGTACCTTCTCCCCAGAAGGAATTGAGTCAAAGAGACCGTGGGAGGAGTGGGAGTGGTCCTTAACAATGCCAAAGAGTTTATGGCTACAATGCTTTATAAACAATGTCTTTAATTAAGGGTACCAAGGATCTTTTCTATCTGTTGTAGGCCCAGTGGAGACACTGCGTTTCTCAAACCAGACAGATATGTGACAAATAATGTAGCTCAAAGTGCTTTACATGATGAATAAAGAGAAAAAAATGACAAAGAATTAAAATAAGAGAATACTAATTAACATAGAATAAAAGTAAGGTCCGATGGCCAGGGAGGACAGAAAAAACAAAAAAAAACTCCAGACGGCTGGAGGAAAAATAAAATTTGCAGGGGTTCCAGGCCATGAGACTGCCTAACCCCTTCTAGGCATTCTACCTAACATAAATGATCAGTCTTCATTGTATTTAGGGTTCTCATGGAAGGACTTGATGATAACGGTCATGTGGATTCTGGCCTTTAATCCATCAATGTAGGGACATCACGGTGCTTTGATTAGGTCGTGGTGGTGCAGATTGCCACCCCAGAAAACCAGAAAAAGAACAGAAGAGAGAGTAGGGGTTAGTACGGATTTGGAGCCACCATGAATAGTAATGATAATTAATTAAATATACAGAGCATCAGGATTAAACTAAAATGAGGTTATGAGAAAGCCACGTTAAAGTAATGTGTTTTCAGCAGTTTTTTAAAGTGTTCCACTGTATTAGCCTGGCTAATTCCTATTGGCAGGCTATTCAAGATTTTAGGTGCATAACAGCAGAATGCCGTCTCACCACTTCTTTTAAGTTTAGCTCTTGAAATTCTAAGCAGACACTCATTTGAAGATCTAAGGTTACAATTTGGAATGTAAGGTGTTAGACATTCCGAAATATAAGATGGAGTGAGATTATTTAAGGCTTTGTAAACCATAAGCAGTATTTTGAAGTAAATTCTGAATGACACAGGTAACCAGTGTAGTGACATCAAAACTAAAGAAATGTGCTCGGATTTTCTTTTCCTAGTTAGGATTCTAGCAGCTGCATTCTGCACTAATTGCTATCGATTGAATCCTTTTTTGGGTAGTCCTGAGAGGAGAGCGTTACAGTAATCTAGTCGACTAAAAACAAAAGCGTGAACTAATTTCTCAGCATCTTTCAATGATATAAGAGGTCTAACTTTTGCTATATTTCTTAAGTGAAAAAATGCTGTCCTAGTGATCTGATTAATATGTGATTTAAAATTCAGGTCAGAGTCAATAGTTACTTCTAAATTCTTTACCTCTGTCTTGACATTTAATCCTAATGCATCAAGTTTATTTCTAATAACCTATTTATATCCATTATTGCCAATCACTAAAATTTCAATTTTCTCTTTATTTAGCTTGAGAAAATTACTACTCATCCATTCATAAACACAAGTAAGACATTGTGTTAGTGAAACAACAGGTTCGGGGTCATCGGGTGCTATTGATAAATACAGCTGCGTGTCATCAGCATAGCTGTGGTAGCTCACGTTATGCCCCGAGATAATCTGACCTAACAGAAGCATGTAGATCGAAAAGAGTAGCTGACCCAGGATAGAGCCTTGTGGAACACCATATAGAATATCATGTGTCTTTGAAGTATAATTACCAGAACTAACAAAGAATTTTCTACCTGCCAGGTAGGATTCAAACCAATTTAAGACACTGCCAGAGAGGCCCAACCACTGACTAAGGCTGTTTCTAAGAATATTGTGATCAATGGTATCAAATGTGGCACTCAGATCTAAGAGGATGAGTACAGATAAACGGCCTCTGTCTGCATTTACCTGCAAGTCATTTACTACTTTAACGAGTGCAGTTTGAAAGAAAGTGAAGATGCTGTTGCAACGTCTTGACTATGGAAGTGGTGTTAATTGACCAAGTAAGGTCAACTGCCAGGTATTTGGTGCTCTTGACCAGTTCCACCACAGAGCTCTTGCACGGATAGCACGGTCCTTCCTGAAGTCAACAATCATCTTTTATGTCGTATTCACATAATAGAGTCTAATAGAGGTAGTTCCTAGTTAACAAAAATATGTGATTATCTAAATTAATACAGCATTTATTGGTTAATAGGTATTACACTTTCATTAAATATGCTATAAGCATTATATATTTTAGTGTATTTAAAAAGTTTAAAGTTTTAATAGTTTATGTTGTTCATTTTCACTCAGTGTGAATACTGCAAGAAATAGAATACTTCAGGAAAAAAGCTTCACTGACTATACTGGTTTTCCCTACATGTTTAGTACTGTAGGCATTACAGCTTAACAAGCACTTTTGAGTCTGGCATCGATCCCAAGGGTTAGGGTGCTTGGGTGAAAGATCACTGAAAGTATGTTTATGTGGGTGTATGGAAGAGAAGGAACTGGCAGATACAAGCTGTGTAATTAGAAAACTTTCTCTTGTAGAAAACAATTTTCCCTTTGATTTCATGGGTGATTGGATTTTTTCATGAGAAGTTAAACGAATGTGCTCAATCATCCAGAAATGTCCACTTCTTTGACCAAAAGCACTTTGATATAAAGTATAAATAGGGTCATTTCCAAAACTTTTTGCAGCTAGTGTTGTGTAGATAAAATATAAAAAAACAGCATATTTAAGATAACATCAATATTTTCTTTAATACAAAAATGGGGAAAGTAATTAGTATGATTAAATTAACTTTTATTCACAAACTGAATTGAAAACATATTGATATGATTATTCCTTTCAAAAATCATAGGACTGCAACTGCAGCAAACTTCCTTATCATACATAATCAGAATAAAATATAACTACAGTTAATGGAAGTCCACAATGCTTCTTAAAATTTAACTGTAATAAATAAATTTTATTTATATTATATATTTACAAAAAAAAATCATTTCTATTCTCTGAATTCCAAATAGATCAATGAGATCACAAAAACTACACAGATTACAGAAACAAGGAAAGGCTAACAAGTGAGAAAAAAAGCACAATGTACACCTAAATAAGTTCTGTGCTAGGATTTTTCACTCTTCCTCCATAAGTTCCAAAACCCAATTCCTTTTTCTGTTTAATTACAAATAAAGTTCTATTTATCTATCATACAGTGGCATGCAAAGGTTTGGACACCCTTGCTTAAAATGTCTGTTACTTTGATTAGGTACTGTAAGAGAGCAGATTAACTGATCACCAAAAGACATAAAGTTAAAGAAGACACATTTTTTAAATATTTTAAGCAAGATTGCATTTCTATTTCCATCATTCACAGGTACAAAATACCAAAAAAATGAAAGGGGCCTGAAGGAGTAGTTTGAGCACCTGACATGGTCAGCACTCAAGAAAACACACCCTTTGGCAAGTATCACAGCCTGCAAATGCTTTTTGTAGCCAGCTAAGAGTCTTTCAATTCTTACTTGGGGTATTTTTGCCCATTCATCTTTGCAAAAGACTCATTCTGCAAGATTCTTGTGCCGTCTTGTATGCACTGCTCTTTTGAAATCTATCCACAGATTTTCAATCATGTTTAGATCAAGGGACTGTGAGGGTCACGGCAAAACCGTCAGCTTGCGCCACTTGAAGTTTTCCATTGTAGATTTTAGGGTATGTTTTGAATCATTATCTTGTTGTAGGACTCATCATCTTTTAACTTCAACTTTTCAAGAATTGATGTGATATTTGCATCCAGAATTTGCTGGCATTTATTTGAGTCCATTCTTCAGTCTACTAATGACCCAAATGTTCCCTGTGCCCCTGGGTGCAACACAAGTCCAGAGCATGATTGATCCACCCCCATGCTTAGTAATTGGAGAGGTGTTCTTTTCCTGGAATTCAGCTCCCTTTTTTCTCCAAACATACATTTGCACATTGTGTCCAAAAAATTCTATTTTTACTTAATCAGTCCACAGAATTTGTTTCCAAAATGTATCAGGCTTGTTTAGATGTTCATTTGCAAATTTCAGGTGCTGAACTTTGTGTATAGGATGTAGGAAAGGTTTTCTTCTCCTGACTCTACCACGATGGTCATCTTTGTTCAGGTGCCACTGCACTGTACAACTATGTACAATCACTCCAGAGTGTGCTAAATCTTTCTGAAAGTCTTTTGCAGTCAAACAGGGGGTTTTAACTCTACCTTTCTAACAATCCAACTTGCAGTTCGTTCAGGAAGGTATTCCAGACCTCAACTGGACATCCACTTACAAAACTGAGGAAACAGCTACCTGAAAATGCTTTGCTATGTTCTTGTAGGCTTCTCATGCTTTGTGAGCATCAATTATTTAATTTTGCAGAGTATTAGACAGCTGCTTAGAGGGGCCCATGGCTGCTTATTGTTGGACTAAGGTTTGAGGAGTCAGAGAGTTTATGCAGCTTTGCAATTTGTATCATCTGGTGTTTTCTAACAATGACTGTGAACACCCATAGTCCTGATGATCTAATTAAGATCTGTGACCTTAGTAAAAGTTACCTGAAACTTCAAATATCTTGGGGTGCCCACAATTTTGCATGGTGCTCCTTTGTTTTTTTTTCCACTATACAATTGTACAAAACAAAACCAATACACTAATCATGCATAAAATGCAAGAAGAAATGTGTCATCTTTAACTTTACACCTTTTGATGATCAGCTCATCTTCTACTCACTTAACTATTCACAGTAATAGAAATTTTAAGCAAAGGTGCCCAAATAGTTACATGCCACTATAGGGTCGGGCTTTTTGTAGTATCCTAGTGATTCAATTTCTAGAACCTCCCTGTATTACTTCAGGAATGTCATAGAAATACAAGAGGCCAAAAGGAAACAGCAGCCTTCTTGGGTGGCCCTGCACCTCACCTTAAATCACGGGTGTCGAACTCTGGTCCTGGTGGGCCGCAGTGGCTGCAGGTTTCCATTCTAACCATCTTCTTCATTAGTGACCAGTTTTTGCTGCTAATTAACTTCTTGTGCCTTAGATTTAATTCACTGGACTCAGGCCCCTTAGTTGTCTCTTTTTCCTTAATTAGCAGCCAAACAACAATGAGAGACAAAACAAGCTGCCACATGACCAGCTCACCTGCGCTCATCATACAATACCTGAAAATAAAGAAAGGTGATGGTCTCGATAAGGCTGATCTCTAAGGTCAGCAAAACATTTTGATGGTATTCTTAGAAAAAAAAAAAACAGCAAATCAACAGTTTTGGAAATGTCTGCTGTGGAAAAATGAGAGCAGCGACAAGCCATGAAATTAAATAACGGGCTTAATTAACAGCAGAATTGGCTTCTCATTAAGAGATTGGTTGGAGTTTAAAACCCCAATTTAGCTGGTCATTTGTTGGCTCGTTTCACGTCTCATTTCTGTTTGGCCGTCATTTATTGAAGAAAAGTATCAACTCAGAGGATTGAATTCTTAAAAACAGGGCAAATAAAATGAAGGGAAACTGAGTTAATTAGCAGTGAAAACTGTTCACTGATTAGGAAAAGGGTTAGAATGAAAATCTGCCTTGAATGATACACATATAAATTAAAATTCCACAAAGATTAACCCTAGGTTTACAGGCCTTTCCAGCATTATAAATGTTTCCCATACTGTGCCTGTGAGGTTCCCTGCAAGCCTACCTCTGAGTGAATGGTCCTGTCTTATTATCAGTAAAGTAATCTCCTCTGACCTCCCAAACCTACCACCTTCCTGTATTTCTCACAGTCCGAGGAGTGCCCTGTTTTATTTTTATTGGGACTGAACTACATATAATGGGCCACTAAATTCACATACTGAAAATCTCACTTCAATAACCTGGAGCACTCTTTGGCTTCATCCACTTACCAGGGTCCTCTTGTCACTGGCTTCACATCTTTTTCCTTTGTGGCACAGTCATCTTTCTTTTTCTCTCTCCTGCACTGACAGGTCAAAACATAACTTTCATATTGGACAAGTCATGCATTTTAATGTAAAAGTAAAAAGTGTTACATGCAGAACAACGCAATACTTGCTATAAATATGGTGTGGATGATACTGACCTCTAGAAAACAAACTGTAAAATGCTGTTTTTTTAAATAAATTATCTTATTCTACTGTGGACTGAGTTTGGTAAGAAATACACTGTGATTGTCCACAGATCTTAATCTTATTACTTGCTCAGGATACAGTTTCCAATCTACATATCCTCTCCATATCTTCACCATATTCTTACCTTATTTAAGTTACTAAACAGGCTCTGAATGAGTCAGAATGGATATTTTCTAATTTTTTTTTTCTGTTTTCCACTCTTTATTGTTTATGGTAGTTGATGGCAAAGTGTAATAATATTAAAACATGATGAAATACTCTGTGAAGATTGCACGGGAGGATCTGTAGTAAATCCCGCATGATTACGGGGGCAAGGTGCAAACTTTACAAATATATCAGCTGGGAACAGGACTGAGACCCAGGCCATAGCAGTGCTAACCACAACAACATCAAACTTCCTACACATACACACAATATGATCTGAAATTAAAGAAGCAGTTACTAAATCATAACTAGCACTCTGTTCTCTTACTTCTAAGTTGATGCTGAATAAATAAATCTTAAGTCAGAGAAACAAGAAAATCAAAAAAAAAAAAATTCAGAAAAAAATCAGAAAACAAGAACTAGACAAACTATAAAGCCTCAAGACAAGGGCTGTTATCATGTAGTTAAACATACAGTGGTTCAGCAAAGCCCCTGAGGCTCAGCATTCTTAAATGAAAGAAAGAAAAACAATTAACAGTTAAACAGAACAAAAAGAGAGGACATCTAAAGGTATAGATGATGCAGAGGTCCGGCTTAGCCATGACATTCTTTAGAAGGAGATATGGGGTGAAATATAGACATACTGTATATTGTAGCATCTGCACCAAGCGCCACAATGGATGGATTTTCTGCTCTTTACACGTCTCTTTCAGGTGACTCACTTTCCTTTTGCCGCACTAGTTGGAAAATGTATGTGTGACTTCGTGGAGCTGCCATTTTTATAGGCGCTCCTGCTATAGATGATGTAATGCCAGCTCATTCTTCTGGTGATTCATCCCTGGCTGATGTAACTTGTCCAGTGCTGTTACATAGCCCTACCTTCAAAGTGGTTGTACCCAGAGACCATTTCCAATTCCTTGCAATGGTCCAAAAACTCAACAAAATGGTGGTGTGGTCTTCTCTCCCACTTCGGTCATGCAGCTGGTGTTGAGGGCAGGGATTCGTAGTGTTGTGTTGTCAGATGTTGCATACTGCACTGCTGTGCTGTCATGCAGGACAATGGAGGTGTTAAGTACTGGTCAGGTGTAGGCAAGCAGGGGAGCCTCCTTGTGTTGAGATGCAGATGCTCTGGTCTCTTTGCTGTTATCCTTTACTGAACTGGCACTGCAAACCGCATTCCAGGTCTGGATCTCAGCTTTGAGACTCTCCCTTCAACACCCTTCACAACACCTCTACAATCTGCCTTGTCCTTTGTCTGCACATATTTACCACCGGCCCTGCTTCTCACAGTTTATTTGGGGTCATTGGAAACCCAATCTGCCAAACTTAGCAGACAGAGAAGCACAGAAGTGTCAGTCTTTCCGCTGTCTCCATCCCTGCAGTGCTGCTGCAAACGGCACTCCAGATTACTCATCTGTTGCTTGAAACTCTCCATCACATCCTCTGAAGAATCAAGCAGGTTCATTTTATGTCAGCTTAGCTGAGATGGAATGTACAGTAGGTCCTGTCCATGTCCTGCTTCTGACACCAATGTAGCATTGGCACCAAGCAGGAGAACAGATGGATTCTCTTTACTTTACATGGCTCTTTGAGGCGGCTTGCTATGCTTAAAAGGACTGCTTGCCTTTTGCTGCACTCGTGAAAATGCAACTTAACCATGTTTGTATTCCTATTAACAACATTTTTAAAATTGAGTAAATGATATATAAGACCTTCCACCTGGAAAGTGTGGAAAGGAACAAGTCATTTTCATTCCCAATTAGATTTTTAATTGTCCAGATTAATAAAAATGTAAGCATATCAAAAAATAAAACAGCAGTATCAGGGTGGTGAAGCGGTTAGTGCTGCTATTTCAGTTCAATTGCCCTGGGTTTGAGTCTCAGCCTCATGAGTAATTTATATAATCATTCCATTTAGGAGTGGATTTTCTCCTGTTATGTGTTTTCCTGATGAATCCCATATACGTATGTGTGGTAGGTTGATTACCAACTTTAAATGTGCTCTGTGTGAGCAAGTGTGGACTACAATGGCTGACATCACTCAAGGATCACTACAGTCTTTGTACCTAGAGAATGAATTAATGAAAAAATCAGCAGTTATTCAATCCATTCAATGCAAAATATATACTATACTTCATATAAAGATGTGAAGTGTGTCATTAGCTTCTCCATGAAGAATACAGAAAGTGATTGACAATCACAGTGCTTAGATGTGTGGAGAAGCAAGGTTTGCTTGAAGAATTAAATAATGGCATGAAAATTTAGTGCAAAAAGAAATTTGAAATAGCACAATTTTTCATAGAAATATTGCATCATTCAACATTGGTGGTGGGTAGACTGTGCTGATAACTTCTTGAAGATTCTAGGATGATAATGTGAGGAAGAAACCTGGTATGAAGCAAACATTGTTCTTTGGAGTTTTCAAGAATCAAAAAACTCTTGCTCCAATTCTGCCTCTATCTTTCCCATATGTGTGTGTGTGTGTGTGTCTGTGTGTAAAATAAACCATTCAATCAATCAAAAAACAATTTCTTAATCTTTCCTGAAATGATTGCACTTTAAGACAGACTGGCAAATATGGTGGCATAAGCTTTTTTGAGTCTACATAAGAAACAATGCAGAAGACAACACAATGTCAATTTAAGGTCACCAGTTAACCTAACATGCTTGTAAAATGGAATGTGGGAAGAAAGCCAGCTTACCCAGAGAAAACGTGGAATGTGCAGACAGTGAAACAGTTACAAGAAAAAACTATTAAAATAGCAAAAGGTAGAAGAATAAAGTATACAGGAGCACATTGACCATACTGATAGGTAAGTATTGAGGAATGCAATAAAATTTATTCTTAAATATTGTGTAACATAATGTATATACTAACATAGCAATCTGACACACTGCACATACAATATCTGGCTGTACTTTTTTAATAGATATTTTCTTTAAACAAGTGTATAGCCTTCTTACCACCGTTTGCTGTCTGGATTACAATGTCACTTCAAAAACAATACTAATATGAAGTGCTTTTGCCCTCTCTAACCATCTATCCATCTTTCTTCCTCCTAATCTGTCTAACCCTTTCAGCATTATTGACACACTGCAGCATAATCCAAACCATTGCTCTTGCTCTGTTCTTCACTGACACTTTTTACATAGTCAGTGTTATTCTTCTTTTCATAAAAGCTTGTTCTTCTTCACTTTTGCTCCCTTGAAGTGACTTGTCTGTCATAATAGTAAGTTTGAGTATTGAGTATTCCAGCCTAGATGTTAAAGTGCTTATTTTAAAATGCAGAAGACTTCTGGCTTTGTTTTTACTACAAGTTTCTTTGATTAATCTACAGTAAATTAGAAAAACAATGAATAACTGAGAATGAAGCAGAATTTTAAAAAAATAAAACAGAAATTAAAATGCACTTGTTCATTTATAAAACATTGTTGTATTTTGTTCATGTAAATTAGCTTCACTGTTGGTCATACTGTTTGGTTATCCTTATGTTTTCCTTTCTAATGCAGAAAATGATGCATCCATCTCACTGTGAGGTCATATTTACTGGTCTATTAGCACAGAAAAGACTGATTGCAAATCCTAATTACTGTACTAGAATTTCCCCATTACCACTGTGTTTGCAAAAAGTTTTTCTGAGTTCTTCACATATATTTAGTACATGTATTTTCATTGATGGTTAAATCTAAATTATGGTGGCATAATGGAGTGTACTCTGTGATGGGTTTATCCTGTCATTTTACCCAGTGTTGCCAAGATAGTCTATAACCCCCTCACCATCATGATTTGGATTAATCATGTTAGAATATGCAAGAAGGGAGGGATACAATACACTGTGGCAATGGACATTTTAGTAAGGCCAATGAAAGTACGTCAACAACATTAGGTTAAAAGAACTAATTAGAGAAAGAAATATATGCTATAGGTGGAACAAAACCCTTGAGCAGTGTAATCTCTTTTCAATTGAAAATGATTATTGGTAATTAGAGGAGTATTGGGTCCATATGGAAATCCTTTTGTTGCTACTGAGACGATAGCAGATCTTTAAAGGCACTACATTTACTACTCTTCTACGCGGTGGTGTGCTGGGGTGGCAGCATAAAGATGAAAGACGCCTCACGCCTTGACAAACTTGTTAAGAAGGCAGGCTCTATTGTAGGATTAAAGTTGGACAGGTTAACATCTGTGGCAGAGCGACGGGCACTAAGCAAACTCCTGTCAATCATGAATAATCCACTGCATCCACTGAACAGTGTCATCTCCAGACAGAGGAGTAGCTTCAGTGACAGACTTTTGTCACTGTCCTGCTCCACTGACAGACTGAGCAGATCGTTCCTCCCCCACACTATGTGACTCTTCAATTCCACCCGGGGGAGTAAATGCTAACATTAATTTTATTTAAATTTTTATCTTTTTTTTTATTTTATTACTATTTAATTTAATATTGTTTCTTTGTATCAGTATACTGCTGCTGGATTATGTGAATTTCCCCTTGGGATTAATAAAGTATCTATCTATCTATCTATCTATCTATCTATCTATCTATCTATCTATCTATCTATCTATCTATCTATCTATCTATCTATCTATCTATCTATCTATCTATCATTATGGTGATAAGGAAACTGTGATGATCTGGGTGCCTGCAGCCTTAGCATCTTCATGTTCCTGGGACATTGGCAGTCATAAAACCAAGATAGTTGTGTACAATGAGAACAGACAAATAAGCAAGAGTGGTACAAAGTGCACCGTGCAGTTTATTCTTATAAAGCCATGTTCCGTAAATAGTGCAATGCTGTTCACTCATCAATAAATACTGTAAATAATCCAAAAATCCATTAAGCCAGCGCTCATGTGGGAGGTAAAATAAATTAATAAATGAATAGGTAAATGAATAAATAGGTTTAAAAGCCATAGAGATAAAATCTGGTTCTTTCCTTCCATTCTCCTGCGAGCCTCAGTGTGTCTCCCCCTCTTAGTTCCCCTGCTGACCCTCCAGGTCTTTTCAGTGTGGCAGAGATACTGGCAAGTGAAGTTATCCATAAGTCAGTTTCTATTCCAGCCACCTCAGCTGGTACCCGCTGAGATGTCCAAAGCCTGGCCATATTGTCAGTGCTTTGCTCCATGACCCATTGAGCATCTATGAGGAAACCAGCTGAGCTGATTGTATTTGCAAGTCAATATGCAATTATCCAATTTCTCCATTCCCCCACCCCCAGCTGTATGGCTTTCCAGTGGCACGTACCTACATCCACCAAGTCGTAGGCACACTGTTTTTATTTAAAAAACACACATCATAATGGACCCCTAACTCTCTTTACCACAGAAACTAAAGATAGAAATTGTTGAGATTTAGAGTTATAGACATGATAAAGGCGTGTGAGGTCTCCAACAAGCCCAACAAGTAGGTCAAGACCTTCATTGCCCTGCCAAGGAATGGCTTTACCCTAGAACAGAAAGCTAGCTTTAAAAGTTCAAAAAGACTTCAAAATGTTAACAAATATATGAAAAATACAATACAAGGAATAGGGCAATCGTAAACCCATGTCTTGTGAGACCCCCAAAAAACAACATATCTCCATAAACTGAGGGAAAGAAAAAAAAATATTAAAAGAACAAAAGTGGGTTTGCCAAAAAAGACAGACCAAAGTTAACAAGTCTCATTACAAAATTCACAACAAAATCCAATAGCAGAAGAATAAAATCCAGAACTGGAAGCTATCCAAAGGAAACAATACTCGCAGAACTCTAAAAATCAACTCTCAGGGGTCCACTCCAGGAACCTTCTGTCTGACCTTAACATAAAGGCAAAGGGAGGATCCAGCAGCAGTGACATCAGGGACTCCATCCACAAAATACAAAAAATGAAGAAACATTTTAAACATTTAGTAACAAATAACAAAAAAAAAGCAAACCTAACAGAAATTACATAAGCACATAAAAACAATAATCCAAAAATAAAACCATTAATAAAATGGATAATACACCTAAGCCAGGGAGTATGCCCTGGGTGCTGAAAATGACAGAGAAGAATGAAGGTATCTGTTTACTGTAGTCTGTAAATTTGGTTGTGAGCCATATATTTGAGCTTGGATCACACTAATTCTCTCAGGGCAAGAATCTGTGTTTGGGTAACCAACATAAATTGAGATTAATTCTTATTATATCATGGAACAAAATAAAGCTTTCCTCTATCACCAATGCTTTTTGCAGCTGCTTTAGAACCAGTGGCCATTTGCCTCTGGCAACACTTGAAAGTAGGGATTTATAAGGGAAGGAATGGAAAAAATATTTCTTCATATGCACAGTATGGTTCAGCTTCATTAAAGATGAACATGTATCATTGTTAATTGCTAAATTTACTAATGAAATATTTAATTAAATATTTAACATTTATTTCAATTAAAGTTTGTTTCTTCCAGTTAATCTGCGAACACACAACACTGTATTAGTGTGCTTTCTGCTGACCTTCTGAGAACAGGAAATATATTTCAGATTTAATGCATAATTAATAATACGATAATATTAAAATTAATTCTAATGACTTAATTGGAAGTAAATAATGATACCAAATTATTGTTAAAATTAAAATTCTAAAACATTTTTTAACAATGTAAACATCATAACAATATTAAAAATTGACAACACAAAGACTGAAAAGAGAAGGTGGCATAGTGCTACTAACTTCCAGTCTTACTTCTAAATTGCAGATATTTGTATTTTAATATTTGTATTGTGGAACAATGGAGGGAAAAAAAACAAAGTACTAAAAATTAAAAGAAAATGTTGCATGAAATATAAACTTCACCTTATATGTCTTGATGTGTGCAGTAACCATAGATAATTATCATCAATTTACTAATAATCAGATGGCACTTCCATCCATCCATCCATCCATCTTCCAAACCTACAATCATTTAAAGTATTGTAACAGCCCTGAAGAAAATAAAATGCTTTGCGGGCAAGCAGCCAGCTGGACTATGGAGCAGAGCGTAGGAACAGAGAGAGTCTAGGGACTCTGGTGACCCCAGGCAAAGAAGTCCATAGGGCACTCAAACTCACATTACCTCAACTCTTAACATGATGAAATGTATTATTTTAGACCAAAGTTTAAATTAATAAAATGAACTGAGTGGATTTAATAAACATAAATCCCGTATTTAAATTTTGTTAATAAAACACAGCAATAAGTATACAACATTTGCATAGAAAAAAGGGAAAACAATAATAGAATAAAGTAACTTTTAAAAATCTAAATAAATGAAAAAGTAAAATGCAAATAAATGTAAGATGCATATGATATGAAAAAATAAATACAAATTGTAAATTGTAATAGTTAAAAAATAAATACTGTACATAGTAGAAGTTTTTTTTAAAAAAAGGTTTTTAAAGGAATTACTGTAACTTTCAAAATCACTCTTTGCGGGCTTGACTACAGCAAATGCAGCCACTATGTTCCTCAAGGTCCATAGACCTTTGAACACTGTACACTGTTGATGTTAGAGCTCGGGCAGAAAACCTCTCCTGGCACGTGGTAGATGTCAAGTAAGATTTAATCAGCTTTAAACATGGTAACTACTCTTACCGGAGGCAACAGTGATAGAAACAGTCAGGACTACTGAGGGGCTACATTTTGATTTCTTATACCCCCATGCCCCATTGACTTCATTATTAAGCACCAGTGCAGGCAAGAAATTTTTTTAAATATATAAAAAATGCTTAACTTTGGAAGACAATTTCATATTGCAAAAGCATATATATCATGATTGTGAAGAAATAACTGACTTGAAAAAATACTAAATTTATCCCTTAATGTCATGGTGCCCACTGCTAGATAACATAAAATACATCATTGATTAGATCCTTATTGTTAATGATGCAATGTCACTTCAAACTTTAAGGTTTTTGGCTTTCAGTAAGGCTGTTGTTTTTTTTTTATTCTGTGATTTACTGAATTTACTGAATAATTTTTCATCCATCCATTTTCCAACCCGCTGAATCCGAACACAGGGTCACGAATTGTAATTTTGATTGAACTAATTTTTAATTTTTGGTTTGGTTGGTTTTGTGTGTTTGATTTTTATATTGTAACTGTTATGTTCTTAAAAAATGTTCTTTAATGGGCAGTGTGTCCATTAAATCCATTAAATCACTAAGTTGCCAGTTCAATCTCAAACTTTGACTTACTTAGTAAACCTGGGAAACTCCCTTCATTCACCTGTTTCCCAGTTGTTAATAATAAATGTAAGCATAATCTATTATCAGTAGATCTGTTCTGACTGCCACGGTACCTATATAAAATACAGACTTATTCCCATATTAATCAAGTGTCTCCGAATTAATCCTAGAAATTGCAGTAAATATGTGACTAGGAGAACAATTTCTCCTACCAAACCAGGACATGATAAATAGTTCTGAAGCATCCTACACCCAGAAGTTCACGTTTCAGAATTAATGATGTTATGATTTTACAGTAGAAACTACAGTTTTGTAGTTTCCTTTGTAATCATGATGATGTTTTGTAGCTGATTCTAATGTTGAGGCTTTCCCACAAAGATGATAATGATAATAATAATACTCATAGTAATAATCATCATCAAAGCATTAGCAGAAGAAGAAGAACACGTAGAAGAAGAGAAGGAAAACATAATAAGGCAAGATATTGTACTAAGCTGAACGTAATTGTTACCACATCACAACAATATCACAAATAGTACTGAAATAAGCACAGCAATGGAAAAACCAAGATACTGAACACATATTTATTTAACAATGAATAATCCAGAGTCATACTTCCAGGAGAATCACCTTCCCACTGTTATGGCTGCAGGAAATGCCTTGTAAAATTACTGAATCTAGATACAGCTATTCTGGTACTATTTCTGAAATTGCATTCACTCTTCCATTACTCTTCTAATGTTCCTGATCATCTTTCAGAGTCAATTGCCATGCCTCTTTGCATGATCAAGTCTTTAGAGTCCTGGAGCTTACTGTTTTTCTACAAAGTATATGATTGCAAGACATGAACACTATTCAGTGTCTCTTAGGAGATTCCTTGGTTACCACTGGTTTAATTTTGCATGGAATGACAACTTGCTCACAGAGTACAAAATGAGGCACATTACTTGCAATGTGAGGAGCATCTGTTACGGGTACTACAGCCATGTGGCATGATTCCCCAAGGGTGATCTGGCTTGCAGAATCCTCATTGTTGAGATCCCAAGCAGCTGGATGAGGCCACGTAATACCTGACTGTGGCAGATAGATGGTCATTTTCGGAGGTGGGACTGGGTCACATGTCTGCCTGGGGTATTGCCAATTAGGATCCTGAGCTGTTTTGTTTTGTGGTGGGTGCGGCAATGTGTTGTACCAGTGCATGCTCCCCATCCTGACCTGACCTGATTATTCATAAGTGTCTCTCCAGATCTGAGGCCGTATATTTTGGTCACTTGGGTAAACAGATGTCAGTAATGTGGGTTCCGAATACACCATTTTGAAAAACTTTGTAGCAGAGGCAACTGCATGTAGCTGTGGTGCAATGGTTGGTAGTGCCTGCCATAGTGACAAACCTAGGACATATTTTTAGACACTGGCAGTAAGAAAAGCTATCAGTCTGACGAAAGACTGATTCTGTGCAATATTAGCAGGAGGGTGTCCAAATTTGAGGAAAAGGTGCAAATTGTCCAAAAAAGCAGCAGCTACTATAGTGGCTGAAGCAAATGCTTATGCAACTAGAGTTTGGTGAGACCATGAAGGCCAGATAAGATGCTTCTCATGCTGTTCTCATCACAGAAGTAGAGGAAAAATGTTGACTTCAAGTGGAGATATTGTTGAAGCATGGAGTTAGAAGTTTGAGAAACTTCTGAACCTAGTAAATATACCCACCTCTGAGGAGGTAGTAACAGAAGGATTTTCGGGGTTGGGTTTACCTCTGTGGTTGAGGTTGCTGTGGTGAGTAAAAAACTCAAGGAGCAGCAAGACCACAAAGGTGCATCAGATCGGTACAGAAATGCTGAAAGTACTTATATTGTGAAGTGATTTTAACTAACATGGAAGAAGAGAATAGTGCTATGGGTGAGCCCAAGTAGGATGGTGGTTCCCTATTTTTAAATGGAGTACAGTCGAACCTCGGGTCACGACCGTAATTCGTTCCAAAATTCTGGTCGCAACCCGATTTAGTTGTAATTTCCCCCATAGGATTGTATGTAAATACAATTACCGTACATACTTGCATATTAGTTGATCTCGCAGATAAGTCGAGTGTATTTTTAAGCCGAAAATTATGAAATTTGTTATGACCCATGTATAAGTTGAGGGTAAAACTTGGGTCTTTTAATGGCCCATTGTCTTAATAAGTATGGTCTTCTCACCAATACCTGCTACAGTTAGATTCCCCGGCATATCAAATGTCATTGGCGTTTCATCCATGTTAGCAATGTTACTGAGATCGAAGTCATGCCTTAGTCTTTGCTTGCTAATAAATTTATGAAAGGAACTGACCTTTTCTTCTAGATCTTTTGGCAGCTTCTATGTGATTTCTGTTCGCTGACGAAGGCACGGCCCATATCTGTTCATAAACCGCGTACACCTGCCAGCCGATGCTTGAAATTCCAACAAAGGCTTATGTAGTGTTATGGGTCCACAGCTCTCTTAGTAAAGGCCTTTTTAGCTTTTAAATAAATAATCACTGCGCTCGCGACTTAGCGAGCCGCAGGGCAATCTGCGGTGTGGGCATTTCTCACCTAGTGCACAGGTGAGGGACTGCCCACATCCGTGATTGTTCCTGTGGCTAATGTGCTGCAGCTGCTAGAGAGTTAGAGAGGTAGGAAAAACAGAGTAAATAAAAAAAAAACAATTAAGAGAAAGAAAGACGGAGGGGGCTGGAGAAAGCAGGAGAGAAAGGCGGTGCGAGTGGGCGAGCGAACAAACGAGCGCTCGCAGGCAGCAGTGTGGAAGCCTGGGTGCTAGACCGGGTTTATAAAGGATTGTTTTTCTATTTTATTGATTTTTAAACCTCCACGTTTGCTTTATGGATTATTTATTTAATGAGGAGTTCTTTCTAATCACTGCACTGTTTACTTTGAACACTGATTTTGATTGACTGTTTTAAATAAAAGCACTGTGCACTGTGCCATTACCCAAATTCTATGGAAAATTGTGTTGCCCAGCGGATAAGTCAACCCTGTTTTTCTGAATGAATTTTAAGGCATAAATTTCTCAACTTATACGCAAGTATCTACGGTAATACGTTCCAGACTGTGTGAACTGTATGTAAATATATTTTTTAAAGATTTTTATGCACAAAAATAGTTAATTATACCACAGAATGCACCATGTAATAGTAAACTAAATGTAAAAACATTGAATAACACTGAGAAAACCTTGAACAGAGAAAACTAACATTGCAAGAGTTCACGCTACAGCCTTACAAACCACTCGCTGTAAACACTTTTAAGCACAGGGAAAAAAATGAACATTTGAAAAATCATTAATTTATACAAAAACTAACCATAAAGAACCAAGAAAACTAATCTTGCATGAGTCGAGTTCTGGCATGAAGGAAGTGAGCAGGAAGCTGGGTGGAGAGGAGATTACAGTTTTGAGGTAAAGTCCCTCTGCGCGATGCACGTCTGACTGAGAACAATGTACTGTACAGGGAGAGACTGAACATGTGCATTAATCACCAGCCCATACGAACCAGAAGGGAAATGAAATAGAGCACAAAGAGTTCACAGCGAATGCACAGGGAGAGACTGAAAATGTGCGGAAATCATCGGCACGTATGAACCGAAAGGGAAACTGGCTTGTTCGTCACCCAAGTGTGTGGTCGTGAACAGATGCAAAAGTTTGGCAGACTTTTTGGTCATAACCCGATTTGTACATGTTCCGAGACGTTCGTGACCCGAGGTTCCACTGTATTAACAAACTTCCAAGGGGTTAAATGTTTTAGTCTACATGGAAAAACCTCTGCCAGGACACTGCAATGGGAATTACTTCTGATTGCTGAACCTTATATTGTCATAATTTGATGTTCTTTTGGTTTAATAAAGAGATACAAAGAAGCTGCAAAGGAAAAAAACGATGTATACTGTAGAGTGTATACGACTAATAACTCCAATGTGAATTGTAGAACATGAAGGCAACCATTAAGAAGGATATTAAAGAGGCTAAAAGGCAGTTAGAGAGGAATATATCAGATAACTCAAAAGATTACCCAAAGAGATTCTTTCATTGTTTTAGTAGTAAAGGAACAGTCATAGATGAGATGAAATAATTCAGGAATAGTAAGAAGGAATTAAAAAAGGACGGTACAGACAGCTGCAAATAGCGGACATTCTAAACTTTCATTTTCTGAGGTCTTCACATGTGAGGAAGTGGATAACCTCTGATGATTGCATATGGAATATATCAGATAACTCAAAAGATTACCCAAAGAGATTCTTTCATTGTTTTAGTGGTAAAGGAACAGTCATAGATGAGATGAAATAATTCAGGAATAGTAAGAAGGAATTAAAAAATACAGACAGCGAAATAGCGGACATTCTAAACTTTCATTTTTCTGAGGTCTTCACATGTGAGGAAGTGGATAACCTCCCAGTGGAAACAGTGACTACTAAGGAAATACTGAGTGATTTGGAAATTGTAGAGGGAGAAGTACTGCTTAGATTAAATAGGCTGAAATCTAACAAATTACCAGGACCAGATAATATTTACCCTCAGATTCTTAAGGAGGTTAGTGAGTAAATATTGTATATAAACCCTTGACACATATTTTTAGGAAGTCACTGCACACAGGGGAAATTCCGAAGGAATGAAAAATGGCAAATATTCCATCATATAAAAGGGGTGACTGGGCAGGTCCAAGCAACTATAGGCCAGTAAGCTTAATGTGTATCACAGGTAAATTAATGGAAGGAATGATTAAAGATTACATTGAGCAACACATGTCAAGAACAGTCAGTATGGGTTCATAAGAGGGAGAGGTCATGTTTTACCATCATGCTGGGATTCTACAGTATAAGGAAGTAAGAAAAGGATATGATCAAAGTGGAGCATATGATATTTTTTATCTTGACTTTCTTTCTAACCATTTTGATCAATGCCTTTGAAATCTTTTCTGCCTTGTTGTCCATGTCTGTTGATTTATATTTTGGCTCGGTTTATATGCATAGCCTGATTTTCGACTCTTTCGCTATGCCCCCGACGATATTTTTGCTTTAGCTTGTTTTACAGATTCTTGATCTCCAAGTAGTTCACCTTGGCTAGTTGGTACTTTTCCTTTTCTCCTTATTCCATTGACTGCTGCCACCCTGTGCAGTCAGTACACATATCTGGGAGGAGCAAATTGGATTCCACAATTACAAATTCTGGAATATGGAAAAATATTCATAATATATAAAATAGACAAATGAAGGGTAAGGTATAATCGGCATATCTGTGCTGCTTAGTTATTAGCAGACAATTTATGATTAGAGCTTTTCCAATGTGAACACTGGGTGTGATGCAGCACTCCAAACTACCACAAAACAAGTCCCATTACAATGGAAAGGTTTATTTTTACAAATACCTTATATAAAGGCTTCTTTAATAAACACAATCACAATGCAATTCATCTCCTTCTCTCTTCCTCCAGGCAAGATTTGTCCCTCTTCCTCCCAACTCCAACTCGCCTGGATGAGGGTCAGCGGTTTCTTTTATTTTGAACCTGTGAGCACTTCCAGTGCTTGTCCATACCCCAATGGAAGCACTTCCAGGTCAAATGGATGTCTTAAAAAGTAGGGATGATGGATTCCTGCAGCTCCCCATGGAGGCATCTGCAGAACCTGACAAGTCTGCCCTACAGGATTACAATACCCAGAGTGCCTTGTGGGTATCCACATAAGAAGCATCACCCGGGAAGGCTGCCATTTAGCATGTTGGAGGAGAATGTATTCCAGCCAGGATGTCCCCCCATGTCCTTCTACTATACTGAACCCCCGTCCAGGCCAGAAATCACCCATCATCCCAGTCAGGGTGCCAGTCCATCCCCTAGGATACTTACACAATAAATATTCAAAAACATTTCATATATAGTAATAAAGATTTGTTTTGAGAGGCAAAATAAATCTGGTACAATTGCTGTTAACTCCTTCAACACTTTTGCACATTTTGGTTGTTTTAACTCATCATGTCCTTCTATACCACCATGTTTTTGTCATGAATTCATAATTAATTAATTTTAATTATGAATTTGTTCTTTGCAGTATATTCACTGAATTGCTTTCTTTGCAATCTTTTATATTTGCACATTTCTTAGTGTACATTCTTGCATTTGTTGCTTTGCAGATATGTAAATGCATGAACATCAGGGATAGGAATCCATCCAAATATGGTTCATGCACAGTTTTGGGATAGATTTTGGCTCTCTGGCAATCATGTATTGGAATATTCAGATGGATAAAAATAAATGAATAAACAATTTCTTTATAGGTGCAAATAATATGTAACACTAACTATCTTACTTTGAAGTGACTGGTTTATTTAAAATACAAATTGTCCCTCAATAAAAACAGCAACACTGAATTAGACCCTACACATAAATTACATTTTTCCCACCGTTTTATAATACAGTTATAGCCACTGAATCACATAAAGTCAATGGGGCTTTTTTTCAGACATTGTTGCCAATCTTTTAATTTATGGTTGCTGTGGAAAGTCTTTGTGAAAAATAATTGTTTCAAAAACATGAAGTAGCAGCATCTGCAGAAAACAATGCCACCCATTTTATAAGAATAACATCATGCTTTGTCATATTCATAGAAAGATGATTTTGTATTTTTGCAGTTATTTACTATATTTCAGGCTGTTTAGGTAAACTTTATTTAGTCATTATTTGCTCTGATAAAGGCATTAAAAGTCAATAGTGATAACCTCAAGGGGGATGTGTAGGCTTGAATGATCAAGAATAAGCATTAATCATGGGCTGAATTTTAACTATACAGCACATTAGTGCTTGCAAATCAGTTCATCTCTTTAGGTTTGCATATCTTTCATTTTCAGTTTGCTGTGTTCAAATAAATCTGGGCTAAAAAACTACACATTTCACTTTCTCTTGCTAAGGCTTCCATACACAACTTACTCGGTACCACTGTGAATGAAACTGCTGCAAGCTGTTGGATGAATACTCTTTTTGATAAGCATTGCCTGCCTCTTTTCTCAATTTTATTGTGAGCTATCCACCGAATGCTTCTCTGAGTAATGCCATGGCAGAGCTGACAAATCAGATTTCTGTATTGTATATGTACTCAGTAAATAGCTGTAAATAGAATAATATATGTATGAATAAAAGGCATCTTTTTTCAAGAACTATGTTTGAACTTCTAGCACACCACATCAATTGGTCTACTTGAATATTATTTAAAAATTTCTTCTAGCATGAATACTTCTGACATTGGGATTATTTAATCATTAGGAAGGTATTCGACATGACATTGCCTTTAGTTGTCAACCATATTCAAGAGGGTATACACTATTTAAAAATTTTCAAGGACAATGTAATAGCCTGATGGAAAACTATGTTTGAAAATGTAAATGTGTACTAAAGTGAAAGATCCATTATTGTGTTCTCCTGTAACAGCATATCCTCTTCTAGGATCTGAAAACTATGCCATTGTCTAAGCATCACATAGTTAATAATGAATTTGCTGTCCCCCATTGCAGAAGCACTATCAGTTTTTTTAATCAAATATATATTGCACTATTGAAAGGATTAGTATAACAATAATTTACAGTATATTACATAATATGCCTTACACTATATTACACAATACATTATATTATAGAATTCACAAAGCTCCTGTTCAGTGTCACTACTATCAACCTTACACAAGGGGCCATCTTACATACTAACAATCACACTAACACCCTGACAGGGCTTATTTAGAATTACCAATTACTGTAATATTAACCTAACCTAACAATTACTACAAAACTGATAATAAATTTCATATTATAAGAGTTAACCTAATTTGGCTGGACTGTTTTAATGACTGATATAAGCATATAACAATCATCCCCTGAAATCAGATTTGATGTATATAGCAAGATATTTGACTAATGCTTCTTGATTCAAAATAATTTCTTCTACATCATATTGTAATATTTCGAAATCTGAAGTAAAACACTGTGCATCAAATAAATAATTTTTTAAAATTTTAGGACAGTTCCAAGTGTTCTGTTACAAATGTCACCTTATTCTGGCCTCCAGCAGACCCCCATGACCCTGTATTCAGATTCATCCATCCATTTTCCAGCCCACTGAATCCAAACACAGGGTCACAGGGGTCTGCTGGAGCCAATCCCAGGGCACAAGGCAGGAACCAATCCTGGGCAGGGTGCCAACCCACCACAGGACACACACAAACATACCCACGCCAATCCACCTAACCTGCATGTCTTTGGACTGTGGGAGGAAACCAGAGCGCCCGGAGAAAACCCACGCAGACACGGGGAGAACATGCAAACTCCACGCAGGGAGGACCCAGGAAGCGAACCCAGGTCTCCTAACTGCAAGGCAGCAGTGCTACCACTGCACCACTGTGCTGCCCGCATTTGGATTCAGCGGGTTAGAAAATGGATGGATGGATGGACCTTATTCTGGCAGCCAATCAGACTGAATTTCCATAGTTAGGCGAATAAAGGAAAAAGGGATTATTGAGCATATTGAGTTTAGCCCAGTTTTTCTTTTCTTAAATGAAGTTTGACAGGTGTCTCCTGAGTTTACATGGTCGAAATACTCACTTTGTTTTTCATTATATTGTCATTCATTATTTGTAGACATTTTATCTAATGTACAACACAATTACATTGTTTATCCTAAATATCATTAGCATGGCACCTGCCCCATGAGGGGTACTAATACTGTTGATCACTGCTACACCTCATACTGCCAGGAGAGACTGCAATTTGAGGACCATGACAAGAAAAGTAGACACAGGATAAACCCCAGGACTGCCTTAAGTGTAAAGTGGGACATATTCAGAAACTCCTCATTAGATCTGAATGGGTATGGAGACATCCTACTAGGATTCATTAAAATATAATGTATATGGACAAAAGTGAGCCTACAATAACAATCGACCTATTTCCTAATAAGAAACTATGGATCACCGGTGACATCAAGAATTTGCTGAAGGCAAATGCATTGTGAAAAAGTGGAAACATACAAGAAATGCAAGTAGGGCCTATGAATTTAGAAAAGCAATTAAAGTGCTTAAATGTCAATATGAGAATAAAACAGAGACAGAATTTATAAGCTGTACGTTTGGCAGAAATTATAGATGATTACAGACTATAAAGTAAAACGTAATCCAATTTCATCCACTTTCTCTTTTTTATTTGTGTGATATCTTCTTCATCTACTGTACTTTGATTGCCGTAACAAGTAGCCTGCCATTCAGCTTCTTGCAGCACCACATAATTCATTCTTCTTTATTTAAGTGCATGAAATAAGGAGGGCCTTTAAATGATTTCAGGGTATTTTTTTAAAAACCTGTAACAACCAATTAGCTGAGGTCTTCAGTGACATTTTAATATTTCATTGAGAGAATATGTAGTCCACAACAGCTCGAAAAGGACAGCAATTATCTCTGTGTCTAAGAAAACAAAGGAGAACTGTCTGAATAACTACAAAGAGGTGGTGCTTTGAGAGACTGACGCTGTGAAACATTAAGAATAATATTCCAGATAGTCACAATCACCCCCAGCTTGCATATAATCACAACCAGTCCCCAGAGGATTCCATATCTTTTGCACTTCATAACATCTTGATGCATCTGGATAACGAAAAGCATTATGTTAAAGACCTGGTTATAGACAACAGCCCAACATTTAAGGTTAGTATACTAGTAATGCTGACCACCAAACCCTTCAATTTTGGACATAGCACCACACTTTGCAGCTGGATTTTGGACTTGCTAAACAACAGACCTCAGGATTTGTGGAATTGCAGCATCATGTCCTCTGCCGTGCTCCTAAACACAGACACTTACTCCATAGTGTAGTGTGCTGAGACTCTTTCTGTACTCCTTGATTTTCTAGTGACTTAGCCACACTATGGAAGGTCAGATGTAAGTGCTGTGACTGTCCATGACTTAGGTACACAACTGTCATTTGCTTAACTCAAAAATGATAGAAATTAAAGCATGAAACAGCAAATTTCTAGCGATCTTGCTCCCTTCTGTACAACCATTTGTTTTTTCTTTTTTTTAACATTTGTATTACTCCAGCTTCTTATTTTTAAGAAGAATCATTCAGACATTTCTTCATAGATATCTGGTGATGATAGACCAAGTTACTTTTTTCTTGATTATTTTACTGGAACTTGAGAAATAACCCATACTGACAATCAGGCTGTCTATTCATGCCATGCTGTATAAACCACAGTATATAATTAGGGATCATTGCAACTAATGGAAAGGCTGCATGAAGCCAGGTTTCTTTAATTCCAAAGGTATTTGGTCTGTAGAATGGCAGATCCTCAAGAAAATCTGTAAAAAAGCAACTGGTAAACATGCACTAAAGTTCTCTTTTCATAATCCACAGAAATCAGGACACAATTTTTATCATAATGTGGACTTTTATTTGTGCATTTTTAAACTGTATGTTGGGGCCTAATATGTTTACCATACCATTTTAATTTATGGGTAACAACTTTTTACTGCTACGATTATATTTAGATGATATACTTCTTTGTTTGTTATAATTTACATCTAAATATTTTAGTTTGATGTATTAGTATATTGCATATATATTTTGTTACTTGAGAAATACTGACATTTTCTATAATGCAATAATTTCTACTATTGTATTACCTTAATAGTTCACAGAGACTGTAATAGTTATGTGTTTCATGATGTATTTGAACATTTGTAAGAGGAAGAAGGACGCCAGGCTGAAGCTGAAAACATTTTCAATTCCAGGTAAAAAAATATCACTTTGCTTAAACACAAAAATATTTCTGTGACTATGAGATAATGAATTCTGTTTTTTTTCTTTTTTTTCTTGATGTTTTTGTAATATTGATACAGAACCTGTGATACAACAATAATATGGTTATATGCAGTTTCAGTATTGTTCTTTGTTATCTTGTTAGGAAAACAAAATATCAAACATGAAAGAATCATTCTGTACCCCACGAGGTGTCTGGTTTGCCAGGAACAAAGGTGCAAGCAGAGTATCTAAGGCCAGGCTGAGAAAATTATCAGAAGGGAGTCAGACCAATTCTGGTAGCACCAGAGGTCAAGCAAATAGCAGTTTGGCTAGTGGGTTACAGAGGTGCAGGCCATGCTGTATGTGAACTGATGAGCTCCAGAAGTGCTAGAAACAGGGCCAGCCATGGGGAAGACTGAGAATGTCAGCCCAGGATCAAAATGGGAAATACTACCACATGAAATTAAGATTGCAGATGGCAGAGAAGCTTAACTCTCTTTACAAAAAGAGAGTGAGGCCATGGAGAATTTGGGTAATGTTCAAAGATGTCCAGTCTTGTAAATGACATTGCACAGTTCCAGGCTGGAAAAAAAGGAACTGGGTTGGACAGCTTCACATATAAGCAATAAGAAGGCAACACTGGAGATATGACCCTCAGAAACCAATGGATAATCGAGAACTTCAGAGACTCCTGAAGCGACTAGGGGGAACTTTATCAAGGTATCACTTTTGCAAAAGTAGGGTTAGACCCAGACCTCTGGAAGAAATTTCATTCCTAGCCTGAATTGAAACTGGAATGGGTCTGAATACTCTTTCATGAGGTAAGACTAATTAAGTCTAGAGTCAAGAGATGTGTTGGACACATGCTCATCTAGCAAAAGGAAGGAAGGCCAGAATGTAAGAGATATAAGTTAAGGGAGTACTTTTCAATTGCTGTGGGCTAATGGGTAGGTCTCCAAAGTAGGTAGATACCTGTGAAATCAATTCTAGAAAGGCAATAGGTTTTGTTGTTGTAGTTCTGTTTATATTATTATTTTTTTCTGTATGCTATTTTGCATGTCCATCATGTCCATTAGAATTAATGCATTTTTAAATCTAATTAATTGTCTTTGTTGTGTTTTTAGCCTCCTTGATATATTCAGGCTGAGAGAGATGCTATAACAGTGTTACCTTTCAAGGCAACCCAGACAGAAGTAGAATTAAATAATGATAATATATTCTCCACTCAACACTTTACCACATAACACTGAAATAATATTTCTGATTTTAAAACAGTAATGGCAAGCTTATAAATACAAACCAGCAGTCCCTTGATGGCCTCTCAAACCATCATTTCCAGACAGGCTCATGCAGAGCTGCCCTACTTTGTATCATACAGCAATTTCAGAGCATGGCCTACTTCTCGAGACAGCAGCTGTCTAACAAACAACTTGAACCATTTTATCAGTGGCCTTTCCTAAGTACCTTTGAACTGGGCCAGCTACTTTATTTAATATAACATTACATTTTGCTATCTAAATGGTAGCTTTTTATAGTTAAATAATCAATTACCTATTATTTATTTCTGCAAAAGTCTCTCCAAAAAAGATACAATGTATATATATTTGTGGCTAAACTGTACAATTAATTTACCACTACTGCAAAGACAAACTTGCAACAAAAACACTTGAAAAAGTGCAGTTAATGAAAGGTTAGTGGGTAGCTGCTTCTATGCATGAAATTTTATTGGCTGTATTTTGAAGAAGATATATCAACCAGCGACTGTGCACTAATTAAATGCTAGACACTTACTGAAGTACATCTTCATCTTACTCTCTAGTAAACAATTAAAACACAGCAGTATATTTATTCAAACCTAGAATAAAACCTACTGAGTCTTTTACTTAACCTCCGAAAATGAAAGACCAGAGCTTAACCATCAGACCGAATGCAGATTTGTTTTGACAAATAATCTAGTAAGAAGCTATTTAAAAACACTTCTTAATTAATTTCTCAAGTATTACAGTTCCCACAGATGACTCTATACACAAGATACATGCATTGGTAAATTAAATGGAGAAATTCCTGAAAGAAAACTTTGATTAGACTATGCTTACATACATGGCGTTATATGAGCAACCTTCTGAGATACACCAATAAGATATATCAGATCAAAAAATGCTAAGCATACACAAAGCCAAACTGGCAAAATAAGCAACCAGAAGTCAAACAGAAAAAAAAAAATCTACAGAATTAAATCAAGGCCCAAAACCACAATTATAAATATCAGCAAGAAAATAAAACCTGTAAGGGGGAAAATTTAGCTCAGTTTTTTTTTAAATGCAGCACATACTTGAACTTTTATATACAGGTAGTACCCAGGTTACGGACATCCGACCTACGACTTACAAACAGGGCCAGAGCTGCGACGCATGTGCCTCAGTAACTGCCGCTCCGTCATCTTCGGCCTGGGGACGCTGTAAGCGGTGGCTGGATGGGGGCAATTTCTCTGCCCGCGCCGCGTAGTGTCCCTCGGGCGCCTCCCGGTGGCAAGCAGTTTCACTGCCCGTCCACCACACATGGCTTCCCTGTTCGTTCTCAGTGGGCGGCTGGTAATACTGCAAGCAGTGGCTGGATTGAGGCTGGAGGGGGACAATTTCGCTGCTCGCGCAGTGTAATGTCCTTTGGGTGGTGACCCGGTTGTGGCTGAACGGAGGCCATTGAGGGTGAACGGGGCGACAGGGAGTAGCATTGTAGTGTGCATCGGATGGCTGCCTATTGAATGGGGGCAATTCACTACACGCCTTTGGCCTCACCATATTCGTTCTTGGACGGCGGACGCTGAAGGCAGCATACTGTAGTGGAGGTGACTCTGAGGTGGGCTGGTGATGAACCACCTGTCGATGGCCCCATTCATTCTCAATAGCAAGCCTGCTTGTACTGTTACATACATAGCAGGAAGTTGTCTCTTGTCAGTACATCAGACGTGTTGATGACTGGTATCTTCCTGCTATGATAGCGTGTACAGTGCTGTGCAGAACAGCTCATCTTAATCTTTTGTCTTCACCCTTCAACAATGTCTCTGAAACATAAATCTGATGCACGTGCTGGTGATACAGTAAAGAAGATAAAAACCATTACCATTGACGATAAAGTAGAAATAATAAAAAGGTCAGAGAGAGGTGAAACTCCATCATTCATTGGCAGAGCACTTGGTTACAGTCGGTCAACAACAGCATTTATAAAATTTACGTACCTGTTCTGACTTAAATACAAATTCAACTTAAGTACAAACTACAGTCCCTATCTCATACGTAACCCTGGGACTGCCTGTATATCCCTTCAGTAACCATGGTTGAAATATTAAAAGAGAAAAATGGTACAAAAATACATATATTTAACTTGCTTTAAAATGCAGCTTTCACTCTCAATATACATTGTAGTATAATTATTTGTATATACGAATCAAAGCTGAAGAGAAGCCATTGGAACAGTACAATCATCATTTAGTTCTTCAGTGGGGTCTGCTGATGACTACAGTTCCATTTTGGTTTAGCACAGGAGGCATTTGTCTGGCTTTGTGCTTCATTTTCCTTGACAGGCACATTTAGCATATTCAGTGAGCTATTTGTATATGTGCTATGTATGGACTGGGCTCTTCTAAGTCCATAATATAGCATGTTCTTCCCGGTATCTGTGAGCGTCTCATCTGCTCTAATCACTCCTGGCCTAGGCATTAATCATTTAAGGTCCCTGCCTGAAAGAACTGCCCCTGCTTCACAAATCACAATTCTTCATTCTTCAATTCTGGTTATACCTAGTCAACTACACTGGAAATGAGCAAAACAACAAACAATAGGAAGAGGAAAGCAAATGTCAGTGCATTCATGTGAGATTGAAGATAAGAAAGATGGTAGAGGTGGTGGTCTCAGAATATAGGAAAGAGTGCAAAACGAAGAGTGCAACCCTTAAGGGAGAATTTAACATTGAAAAACATAAGCGCAAGGAAAGAGCAAGAAAGTGATGGCCTGCAATGCTTCAATTGCATGAAATAAATTACCATATATATTTTCATGTTTGGGCTTCTGAGTGGCACAAAAAGAGTGCTAGGAGAGAACTGGGCGAAGCGAGTTTTGTTCTAGCACTTCAAAGAACAGTATTGGCGCTTTTTTCAAACACTCAGTGGTGTGATGTGAAATTTTGCATACAAGTTGGTATTTTGTATGTCTTTATATGTAACTTAGACAAAGCAATGTAATATTAATGTTACATTATTGATAATAACAGCAATGGTTTGATGGTTTAAGAACCCCTTCCCCCATTTTAGGGCAATTTTACAACAGGGTTGAGGGAAGTACCTCAAACAAGTTTTGTAAGTGTTTCTCTGCTAAAGTCTCTCTCTCAACCCCCATGGGAAAGCCAGGCTGCCTAACTGCCAAGCTTTACCTTAACATATGGTTTGGAGGGCAGGTGTGAAGGTGTTCTATTCCCCCATTGGTCTGAAACATGGCTGTTGAGAACTGGCTTGTATCAGAAGCCTTTAAGTACCATGAAGTCCTATTGGCCCTAGGGGTTGGACAGAAAATCTATAAATCTGCTTGCTTTACCTCACTCGCTCTCTCTCTCTTACCAAACTGATGAAAGACCATCTCACACCATGAACTGAAAAGGACAACACAATGAAGAGTACAGCTCGGTAGCCATATTGAGACAGGCATACAGCCTGTTCTGAAGAAAGCTGACCACAAATGATGCCTTAACTACAGACATTTTAAGTAACTAACAAGTCTATGTGCCGCCTGAAACTACACATCACCATTTATCAGGTTGTATGGTTGCCAATATTCAAATGTACTTTGCATATTGTTATTATTTATGACTATTATCAATAATACATTATTTAAATTGTAACTTAACTACTGCTTGTCTTTTACTACACCTAATTGCCTGAGGTTATACATGTAGATGGGAATGTGGGGAGAAGTTTTATGATACAGTACCTAAGTCTGGGAGATTTGAGGCATTGTGACAGAGTACATATTAATAATACAAAAGGGGAAAGTAGAGTAATATATTACTGTATAAAGACAAAACATTCAGCAAATTTCTTTGTTATTTTGCCTCATATTAAAAGAACTTGAAGGAGTCTTTCTCGGAAAAGATCAGCTGAAGTGAGGCATGAGCGGTGCAGAGAACAAAATATTATGTAAGTGAGCTGGTTTTAAAACCTTATAACACCATGCGATACATGAGTTACACAATACTGTCTGCAGATGATCCTGCATGTGTAAACATTTAAGTTGTTTGAAAGTGTGTTTCTTTTGAATTTGATTGCTATTTGAAGCTGTTTATGTTCTATGGCTTAACCAGACCTAAAAAATGAAAGTGCAGCACAATCAGTCACCCCTCACCCTTAGCTTTGCATCCTTACAAATTCAACCTGCAAACCACCCAATCTACCCTGAGTCAGACACAACAAACTGCACTCCTGATAGACCTGATGGTTTTTAACAAGTGCAGCTAGCATGTCACTCTTGTTAACCAGCAAGTTTACAGTACATTTCCCATTACCACTGATGGAATTTCCTGTGTTTGTTTTCAAGCTTTATCTCTTCCCTAGAGCCAACCCTGCATCCCCAATACCTGGGCCTCAGTTCTTCTGGAATGAACTACGTTCTGCCAGGGCAACTCTTTGTTTGGAATGCAAGTAGCTCTTCATTTGTGTAAACAAAGTTCATGCGTTGTAAAAAGATCCACATCCATAGTATACTTTGACAAAAGTACTGTGCACATAGTAGACAAATAGTTAAGAAGAAACTCTACATTATAAGTAAAGAAAAGAAAGAGAAACACTGCAACACAGATGGAGCTGCTGGTTAGGCTGCCACTCACATCAGCATCGGTAGTGCAAGCACATCCTGTCCCACTAAGCCCACGGAGAAACAGGAGATAATGAGAGACAGCATCATCTTGTGATGTAGCCAGGCTGCTCACAGCTTAAGCATCTATAAGTTTTCATGATGGCATCTTCCTGGAATTATTTGCCTGGATGGGTTTACTTGAGCAACTGGAGCACTGAGTTCTTGAGCGACAGAAGCTAGATTCTATAATCGGTGTTGCTCCAGGACAATGAGATGTCAATCAAAGCTTTGACTATTCTTATGGGCATTCAGTGCAGTGTAAGTTTGAACATTACAAGGGTGAGGCTCTGTGAAGAAGAATTCACATTGATTGTAGATTTATGGGTGAGGAGTCAGATGGGATGAAACATTGGCACAGCCAAGGTTTGGCTGAGGTAGCCTTTCTGTTTTGAAGATGCTTGCGCACATTTAAGTCTCCTGACCAAATCCATCAGTCCCAGAGAAAGGGAACGGGTCTCAATATACAGTACACAATTGTATAGTATGTACTATAGGATGGTAATATACAGTATGGGAATACTATGTGAGCTTGAAAAGATAAAGCTGAAAAAGGATACAGAATTGATATTAGAATAAAATATACACATGACAACAATCTTTTCACAGAGGGGGAACATGCTACATTTACTTTTAATTAATATAATGAATGTAATAGCATAATTATGATATGCATGTTTTAAATCAAAAGTACATGTAATCATGTGGATATAACAAAGTTTCAGACCAAAACCAAATAAACACCCTAAACAGGACGAATGTGGCTGCATCTGAGGGAACACTTGGGACATTGGGCGTGTGATAATAATTTTTCACTTCTCTGTTTTTTTATTTTTGTAGAGGAATTTGGAGTGTCTTCTATTGCAGTACTAAAACAGCACCAAACCTAAATATAAAATAATAAACAAGAATTGCTCAAATGTGACTAGATGTTATTACGTTTTAAAAAGAATGTCATTTGATGTCATTAATTTTTAAATCAATTTTACTCACACAGGTCTCATTGCTTTCTCACTGAAGCATGCAGTGGTATCAAGGGTTACTGTTTGGGGCAGGGATGAAGGAGAATGCACACAAGGACATGCAACAGAATTCAGCTTCATTGTGTCAACCGTGAGCACTGATGTGTGTGAAGGATTCTTGAATGATGTTACTCTATACACACTCGGGGATAAAAAGAATTGTATTAGGGAAGCAGTTGCAGAACTGACGACACGAAGATGGTGTTTGTGAACCTTAACATCACAATGACAGTTGTAGTTGATTGTGTGCCACAACTAACCATAAAATAAATCCACATTCATAACTGTTTGTTTCTTTGTCATTGTTTTACTCTTAGTCGATAAATTACAATTAATTATAGCTGTCACATCCAATGTACTAACTTTTACCTTCTTCAGATGGAGTTGTGCCAGTAGAAGAGTATCTATAATGGGGTTATCTGAAATCATGTCCTCAGGAGGCAGCTGAAGGCCAGTATTTAAAGCCATGTCTAAACTATAGAACCAGCTAAAATGATGGGCACATTTTTTCTGGATGTCTGGCACAGCTGCAGTAACATCCAAGCATAAATTCAATTAACCTTGACAGTAACTCATGTGCTCCATAAATTATAACTTTCTAACATCTGTAACATAATTGGTTGACTATGAACCATATTATGCAGGTACCTTTTGCACTGTTTTTGTTGAATAGACTCTACTGTATGTCTAATATTCCATTGTGTCATCCCCTTAGAATCACAACTGTATATGTATCTCTATACTTCCTTTTAAGTTTTGAACTTGCTTTATGAATTACAGCATTCTACTGAGGAGCAACTTAGCCCCTTTAGCTTCATGTAAAGGGCAGGAATCAGCCGGGGCAAAGACTTACAAATACCCATAGAAGATCAATTTAGAGACTCAAATAAATATGACAAACATGTCTATAAAATATATAAGGAAACTGTAGTACACAAAAATAAGGCAAACACAAAACGAAAACAAAAAGAATATGAACAAACAACACTGCTTGCCAGTGAACAGGCCAGGAACTGTAGTCAAGTTCTAAGATTTATAAAGAAAGTAGTAGTAACAACTGTAGCACTGTTTCTCACTATTGCATTTCAGCCACATTTATTGCCCTGGTTCAAGTTTACTTCTGGTTTATTTATTTAGTTTTGTTATTTTTAACATACTTTTGTATATTGTGTTATAAATTCTGCTTTTGGTTTCATGACTTGACTTGATTTTTACCTTGACTTTACCTTCATTTTGTATAAAATTGTGATATTGTGTAAATTGGTTATTTTGTATTTTTAATATATGTAATTTGATCAGTTATCCGCCCTGTCTCCTTTAAATAGAGTTGAAGGAGATGTAGCCATCTGATCATGCATCAGCTAATTAAGAAAAGCTAATTAACTCTGTTCATAAGGTTGTAATATCTTTGTGTAGGGGCATATTGTGATCTGTATTTCATACTAGTTGCTCACATGTATATTTGTAAGTTACAACAGTTGTTATAAGCCAGTTTGTTTCTATCTAAATGTGTGCTGTAAAAAATAACTAATGGTGGTATTTTCTGTTCTCCAAGAGCCCACTTCTTTATTTCATGTACTGTTATTCAGTTTTTTTTTTATTTGCCTAATAACTGTTGTTCTATTCTGAAGCAGCAGTCAGAATAAAAACTCCAAAAATAATCCTATGTGTCCTGTGTGGATCTGAGTGTGACAAGACTGGTTACACTTGTATATTTATTTACAGTTGGTGTCAAATTAGCAAAATGTTTCTGCATTTTTATGCACTTTGCCACCATGATAAACAGGTTACTAAATAGTGAGGCTTACATATGGACTATGGCCTTGGGTTGGCTCACAGAGCCACAGAATAGTGTGGCATATGGGTTGCCTCTGACCTTGGGTGAATGGAGTGAAGCAAAGGCAGCCAGCGTGTATGAGCAGCTAAAGGGTGCAAGTACCTGGGAGTATGTGTCGCCACATCTGAGTGGTATGGCAGAAGCAGAGCTAAAGATGCCAACAGTCCTTATTAGGGCCACTTTCCAGCAATCAATGTAAATAGGTTAATTCTACTCCCATGTCTCTCACAACTTCCAGGTAATTACAATGGTGGCAGTGGTTGATGAGAACAACCGAATAACAACCCCGAGAAGGAGGACTGGTTTAGCACTAATGTTGATCACACTCACAATGGCTGTCTTCAAGCAGGGCAGAGCAGTTTCCTCCTACCCCTTGAATGTCCTGCCAGATTGAGTTTGTGTAGCCCCTGAAGTCAAGGATTTTGAGGAGAGGGCATTATAGCGCTGCTGGGTCCAGACCTGAGAGGGACACACCCTTCAGGTGGCAATGGACTGTTCAAGAAAGTGGAAATTACCTTGAGAAGCAGGCAACAAAGCAACTCTGTGAGCAGCAAGTTGCAGACACAACACTTAGAGGGCAATTTGAGTCTGTCTCCTGGCTGTTAAAGCCCACTGACCCTGATGCATGGTCGCTGATGAGTGTCAGATGTGGACCCTGGACTTGGATGGCTCACGGAGCCCTGGGGATAGTATGTCATACGGGTTGCCTCTGACCCTGGCTGAACAGAGTGAGCTGGAGTTGGGTGGTGTGTGAGCAGACAAAAGGACAAACTAGCAGGGATCATGTGTCACTGCAGATCATGTAAATTCTGTGGCAGTGGTGGCACTGAAGAAGCTTATGGTTGTTTTTAGGGCCACTCACCAGCAATAGGCCTAAAGAAGCTAAGTTCCTTCTTCCATCTTCTACTCCGCTTTTTGCAATATATGACTGGATTTCATGGTTCTAACTAACCCTTATATAACTGTATATATTACTTTTTAAAATTAAGCGGGTTCAATAGCAGATCAGTGAATTGGTAGAAAAAACAAGCTAGTGTTTTATGTGATCCTAAACTGCTTACAAATTGCTAGCTTACTGTATATAGTTGTTGATTCATTGATGTTTTGCTGTTTATTAATTACTCTGTAGCTGGTTTCTCTTTTCTTTTCTATTTTGGAACACAACATATCTTTTGTAGAAGAAAACACTTATCTGATAACACAAGAAAAACACAATATTCAAAGCAGCAAGATATAATCAGGTATTCAATCTTTGTGTCTAAGGTGTATGGTGGTGTATTTTTCCACTGCTTAAATGTAATTAGAGCACTATCAGGTAGCTCTCTACTAAAATGTTCAAAGCTCTCTTCTTTAAAGCAAAAAATCTAGCATTTTCTTGTATAAACAAAACAAACCATTAAACATGTTTTTGTTAAACACCAAATATTCAAATTAGAAGAACAGTCCAGCAAACCTTCTTCTTATCTGTAGTAAAATGTTAGATGACCCATAACTTTAAAGTTAAAACCACATGCTCTGCTGCTGCACCATTCCATGCCTGGCTGCTTTTTTACTACAGTGATTTAAAGGTGTAGTTTGCAAAATGTCTTACTTTATATACACTTTAATATTTATTTCTGTTAGAATTCAGCAGCTTTTTAACAAAACATATATGGCATTTGTGTTTAAATTTGCGGGTAATTGAGTGCTTGGTTAAAAATCAGTAAAACAACAATTTATATATTCATATATTTAATTTAATATAAAATATTTGCATTTTTTTCTTTTTTATATGGTCAATCTATTTTCCATCCCAATCCGCCATCATATGTGATTAGTACATGAATATGATTTGTGATGTTTAAAATAAAATCGAGGCAAGGGATCTGTAAACCAAAGACAATATGAGCTGTTGTAAGATCTGTTGACTGCTGATAAGCAATAATTGTATAGTCATGGCAGAGAGAGGATAAACTGTTAGTCCTCATGTGGCTTAGTCTGTGATTTGATCTCAAATCCTGCATGCAACTTAATGGCAATGTGTAAAAATGGAAAATACTGATTAGCTGCAAGAACTGGATTATTTAATAGGCAATCAGTTACATGATAAAAATTGTGCAATCTAGTTCACTAGAACAATCAAGCAGTATAATTTTTTTGAAAATGTTTTGTTATAAATTATTTTGTTAAATTGAAAATTGGATTCAATTAGTACCGTACATGTTAGTAAGGTATACAATGCTATATCTGATACAAAACAGGTCTCATACCTCTTCCTTACACAATTAGAGAGTAGAAAAGAAAAAATATAATTTAAGGTTATCACTCAAAGGTACTGAAATATCCAAACTGTTTGCAGCAGGCCAGCCTAAATCAAATAGATGCTGGCATACATCTTTGGAATTTATTCATCTAACTAGTAGCCCAGAATATGCATAAGTAAATGGTATGACTGAAAGAGCAACTCAAAGTGCAATGAATTTAATGGACAAGTCCAAAAAAATCAGACTCATGGATTGTTCACTAGCCCAGATACCGACTTCAAGACAAACAGAAACCGCCAAAAAAAAGGCTGTGATTACCAGCTTCCATGAGCAATGAGGCAGATAAAGTTTAATTAACAAAAAAGCAACACTCATAAAATTGTTTTATGACAAAACCAGTAAACCTGTTCAACCACTGTTACAAGCTGAAATTGTCAGAATGAATCCTTCACAAGGTCATGACTTTGTGGAAAACGTGAGGGATATTTGTACAGAATTTCCTATATTATTCATTTGGAGATCATAGACCATAGGAGAAATCAAAGACACATTTTGCCTGCCTCAGAGGTAACAGAATGTGTATACCAGGGATTTCAAATCTTTGATTAATTCACGAACCAATCAAGTCAAGGAGGACGAGCAGTCTAGTTCAAACAGCTCTGAAGGACAAAGTGCTATTGCAGTGCCAGATAAACCTTTAGAGACAATTCCTAGTTCCATTTCAAATCAACACCCATATGTGACACAGGTTGTAAGAGTCTGCTAACCAAATCCTAAATATACAGTATATAGTGAAATGGAAGTGCAATCTTACAGGCTATGCTGATATGTTAATATAATGTTTAATGTTTCTGACTAATATTCTTTATTTATATACCTTGATGTTTTTGGGTAAATTCAATGCATGCATGAGCTAGCAGTGCTAGTAGTTTAATAAACTACTTTCTTTTGGCGTGCATGCAGATTGATTTGTTAGTATCTAATAAATTACTGGTAATGTTCAATAGTTGTGACCACTGATTATTCAACAACCAGAAGTGGAGTACTCCCTTTTCTTCAAGGTGACCTTAGTGGGTGGGGTGGACTCATATGAGCTTCTGACTTTCCTCTGGCATGTTAATCTTTCGATGATGGGGGTCCTTTACTACAAAGAGAAAACTTGCTTTGTGTAGTTCCTCATCATCTACTACTGACATTTCACTGTTCTCTCAGTTTGTCCATCTCAAGGATGCAGGATGAGCAGTGGCATTAGTAAAAAAAAATGTGTTCATAATATATTATATTTGAGGCACAGTTGTGGAGAGTATGCAAATATATTATCATTGTTGAAATCTCTACAGGTACCAGTATGAAGCATATTCTTATATAGTGTAGGGTGCACAATACTTTAGAGATGTGCTTGTTTGGAAAATGGATGGATAGATGGATGGATGAAAATATATGAGAGTCTTGTAAGGGTGTGATTGACATTAACATCTCAATCATAAAATGCCTCCTGCATTGGCAAAATATTAAAGGAGAATACTGAGCCTCTACTTAGTCGGTAGTAATTAATAGTAATTAATAGAATCAGAATCAGAATTACCTTTATTGGCCAAGTTTGCACACATACCAGGAATTTGACTCTGTTTTTTTGATGACTCTCCAAGTATTCTCTTTAATAAAACCCCTGTGTGCGTCCAGGTGTCCGTGTGTGTCTCTTCTGGTGAAGTAAGCATGCGCGGGGCCACACGGCACATGTTCAGTCTCTTCCTGTGCATTCCCTGTGCAGGGAGAGAGACAGACACACACACAGGTGCGTGAGAGGCACACACACACACAACACACACACACACACACACAGGCGTGTGCGAGACAGACACACACAGACAGACGCGCACGAGACAGACAGACAGACAGACACACACACACACACACACACAGACAGACAGACACACACAGACGCGCGCGAGACAGACAGACAGACAGAGGCGCGCGAGACAGACAGACAGACAGACAGACAGAAGCGCAGACAGACAGACAGACAGACAGACAGAGCAGCGACAGACAGACAGACAGACAGACAGAGACAGAGAGACAGACAGACAGACAGACAGACACAGGCGCAAGCGAGACAGACAGACAGACAGACAGACAGACAGACAGACAGACACAGGCGCAGCGCAGAGACACAGACAGACAGACAGACAGACAGACACAGACAGACAGACAGACAGACAGAGCGCGAGACAGACAGACAGACAGACACAGACACAGACACACACAGAGACAGACACAGACTACACACAGACACAGGCTACACACAGACACAGACACAGACACAGACACAGACAGACACAGACACAGACACAGACAGACAGACACAGACACAGACACAGAGACAGACACAGACACAGACACAGACACAGACACAGACACAGACACAGACACAGACACAGACAGGCAGACAGACACAGACACAGACACAGACACAGACAGGCGCGCGCGAGACAGACACAGACACAGACACAGACACAGACACAGACACACAGACAGACAGGCGGCGAGAGACACAGACACAGACACAGACACAGACACAGACACACACAGGCGCGAGACAGAGACAGACACAGACACAGACACACACAGGCGCGCGCAAGACAGACACAGACACACACAGGCGCGCGCAAGACAGACACACACACACACACACACACACACACACACACACAATCGCGCGTGCGCAGACAGACAGACAGACAGACAGACAGACAGAGGCACGTGCTTAAGAGAGAGACACACGCGAGAGACATACACACACAAACACACACACACAGGCGCGCGTGCATTGTTGCAATGTTACTTTTCTTGGTTGTTTATTAAATTACGGATTTTTCAAATGTTCATTTTATTCCCTGTGTTTAAAACTCATTAAAAAAAAGTGTTTTAGCGAGTGGGTCATAAGGCTATAGTGTGAACTATTACGCTGTGCATTCAATGGTATAATTAACTATATTTGTGCTTAAAAACTTAAAATAATATATATTTACATACAGTTCATATGGTCTGGAAGGTAATAATTGTATTTACATACAATCCTATGGGGGAAATTTCTTCGGTTCATGACCAAATTGGGTTACAACCAGAAATATGGTCATGAACCGAGGTTCCACTGTATTACTGTCAGACAAAATTACAGCCATTTTCCGGAAATACAAACCAGTATTACTGAGACAGAAAATTAAAGGCACACAATACAGTGATGCATATTACAGCCACATACAAGGTCCCTTGCCATTTAATATACAGTAGACTGTTCCTACTAATGTTTATGCACTGCTGTTCTAGCGCCTGTTATTGTAATGGGCTTAATGTCTAGTAGTTATATAAAAGACATACAGTGAAACCTTGGTAACTTGGTCTGCGAGTGTTTTGCAAGACAAAATAAAATTTTTAATACATTTTAACTTGATAAAAAGCAAGGTCTTGCAATATGAGTAGTACGTATACGCTTTGTCCACCGAGCGTCACGTGGAGATTGTGGGTAATCGTCTCCCATGCTTGTTCTCAGTCGGCGTGCCTCACTCATGTAGTCAATATCTGTATGATATACAGTAATCCCTCGCGGTCTTTTAATTTATGGTACATGCTTCCTCAGTTTGTTTGCCCAGTTGATTTCATACAAGGGACGCTATTGGCGGATGGCTTAGAAGCTACCCAATCAGAGCATGTATTACATATTAACTAAAACTCCTGAATGATATAAGATATGCATCCCGCGCAGTGCTTGATTGTTTGCTTGTCTCTGCCTCTATCTCACTCTCCCTGACATTCTCTGCGCCTGACGGAGGAGGTGTGAGCAGAGGGGCTGTTTGCACAGAGGCTGTTTGCTGAGTGGATATGGACGCTCCTCTAAGAAATGCCACTTTATCGCAGTGCTTCGGCATATTTAAAAGCACGAAAGCACACGTATTGATTTTTTTAATTGTTTGCTTTAATCTCGCGCTCTCTCTCTCTCTCTCTCTGATGTTCTCTGCTCCTGACGGAGGAGATGTGAGCAGAGGGGCTGTTTGCACAGAGGCTGTTTGCTTAGAAGATACTGACGCTCCTCTAAAAAATGCCGCTTTATTGTGGTGCTTCGGAATACTTAAAAGTTCACGTATTGATTTTTTGATTGTTTGCTTTTCTTTGCGAATGCTCTCTCTCTCTCTCTCTCACTCTGAAATTCTCTGCTCCTGATGCGGGCACTCCTTTAAAGAGAAGATATATTTGCATTCTTTTAATTGTGAGAAAGAAGAAAGAAGATCTCTGTCTTGTCATGGAGCACAGTTTAAACTTTTGACTAAAGGGTGTTATTTCATGTCTAGAGGGCTCTAATAATGTTAACAGTGTGGGACAGTTTATAAGGGCTTAAAATATATAAAAATAACCATGCAAACATATGGTTTCATCTATCGCGGGGGGTTCTGGAACACAACCCCCGCGATCGAGGAGGGATTACTGTATAATGTTTACTATAGCATGGTGACCACGTGTGTGTGTGTGCTGTAATGTGCAAGTCCATGTCATGCACCACAAAACACGAGGCTGAGTCTCAGTACTTTAGCAAAACCAGCTTTATTTAGTGTGAAACAGGAACAGTACAGTTATTTATTACAGCGGGATCTACCACTCTCCTATAAAGAGACACAGCAATCAGGCAGGGTCATGACCAGGTTAGTAACTAAGTAATGCTGTGCTCTTGCATTTATAATGTTCCTTACATCACCCATCAACAGCAAGCACTTTGAGCTTGACCACAATCTTTTGTGATTCTCTTTTACAACAAACTACTACAACACTGGGAGCCTGCGGTTCCTTGCTTCAGGACACTCTTCTGCGTGTTGTCCCATTGTGTGTCCCAAAAGAGTTTAGACACCTTACAGTGCGTAAAGCATTTTTTTTATTTTGTGTCCAAGTGTAGTGACTCTTCAGGCAAAAGCAACTGTTATTAGATAGGTTTCCTTGTTAAAGTCACAAAAAAAGAAAAAGATTCCAGTGAGCTAATAGAGAGCAGTGATTCCGTTAGCTAGAGTGAAGATTTTGTATTAATCATCCATCCACCCATCCATCCATTATACAACCCGCTATATCCTAACTACAGGGTCACTGGGGTCTGCTGGCGCCAAACCCAGCCAACACAGGGCACAAGGCAGGAAACAAACCCTGGGCAGGGCGCCAGCCCACCACAGGGCACAAACACAAACTAAGGACAATTTAGGATCCCCAATGCACCTAACCTCCATGTCTTTGGACTGTGGGAGGAAACCCACGCAGACATGGGGAGAACATGCAAATCTCCACGCAGGGAGGACCTGGGTCTCCTAACTGTGAGGCAGCAGCACTACCCACTGCGCCACCGTGCCGCCCTTTGTATTAATCATTTTTATATAAATATTTATGAGCTGTGAAACGAATTATCTGAGTTTCCGTTATTTCTTATGGGGAAATTCGCTTTGATATATGAGTGCCTTGGATTACAAGCACGTTTCCGGAACAAATTATGTTCTCAAACTGAGGTTCGACTGTACTCATAATTGATATGTACACACCTGAGATAAATACAAGTCACACAATGCAAAACATGCATACAAAGTACAAGGCAGTGCAGGAAATACTGAAGTATATACATATTAACTATACCTAAGAATATTTTGAGATCAAGGACAGCCGAATTAACCATTTGTGAGCTTCATGGCCTGTTGAAAGAAACTGTTCTTATATCTGCTTCTTTTGGAGTAGTTTAAGTCTTATAATGCTTGGCAGACAAAAGAAATTTAAAAGGGTTATGGCTTGGATGTGAGGGGTCAATGATGTATTTTCCTGCCCATTTCATGACTCTGGAATAGTACAGGTCTTGTATGGTGGGGACACTGGTGCCAATGATCTTTATAATCTATATGATCAGACCTGACTATTTGGTGTAGCCTTTTCTTTGCTTGTTTAGTTTATAATCCACACTGTGATGGATGAGCTGAGAACAGACTCAATGTTTGCTGTGCAGAACTGAATCAACTTCCTCAGCTGTCACTGGAATACCATTTTTATTATGGAGTCTATGTTGGTCTTCCATGTCAAGTCCCAGATGATTAGAGGTTTCCACAACACATTGTTAAGTAAGGAGAGGGGAGGTAATATTGGGAGGCCCTGCCTGATGTCCATTGTCATCGCCACAGTTTGAATTATGTTTTGTTGTGGATTGTTTTCAGTACACCAAAGTGCCAGCTGCTCAACTTCCATTCTGTATGATCAGGTGCATTAAGAAAAGTTTACGGAAGCTGAATTATGGAAGAATTTCGTCTCCATGGGTAATCAATGTATAAACATAATCCAGTGATAGACTTGAAAGGTGGGTAATACAATGTCCTCCTTCAGTTTACATCACTGAATTCTTCTTCTTCTTATTATTATTCTTATTATTATTATTCTTATTATTATTATTATTATTATTATTATTATTATTATTATTTATCCATGGCTTTTCTGTGTCCAGATGAACAAATTTCCCAGTAAATATTAGTTTTTTAATATATTAGAATGTACTGAAAAGAGTGCATAATGTTAAAAATTGAAAAAATCAACTAGGACAATAAAATGGTGGTTAAAAATATTGTTGGGGGGTATAGATTTGGTGGTTCAAACAGTTAATCAAAGCAACTAGTAAGTACTTGGTTCATAATAAAGGTGATTCAGCTATTTAACTGACTTTCCATTCATTATCAAACCCACTTAATCCATTTATAAGGACACAGAATTAGGAAATGAGAAATTAGAAAATGAGTAATGAGAAATGAGAAATTGTTCAGAATATAAAAATGGAGCAGCCCCCAAATATAATTCAGTGAGACTAAATATTATTTATCTTGTTAAAGATACTGTATATATATTTCATTATATTTTTTTTAAATATGTTTTTTCTACTCTGTTGCCAGAGAACTAAAATTTTATTGTAGCAATAGAAATGATTATCCATTGCTGAAACTTGTCTGTATCTTTGGCAAAATGAAGCATGTCTGCTTACAAAAAATAAACAAAAACAAACAAACTTTGCTCTGCAGAAATAGGACAAATTCTTCATATTGATTTGAGCCATCCACATTAAATTACCCCCTAGGCACGGTCCTATATGCCCAAATATATACAGACTCCAGATACAAATCGGAGAGGTGGAACAGATCGAAGAATACTTCACTACTCCACAATAGTCAGAATGGATGGGTGTGTGTGTTGTGTGGGGGGCTTTCAGGATAAAAAGCCGCAGTAAAGGAAAGAAATTAATCAAAACAGAATCCTAAAAGGTTTGTGAATTCATATTTAGTGTCCTAATACACCCACACCCAACATAGCCTTTTAACTTAGAAGATGGTAATGTGCATCACATCTATTAGAAGGGAGAGGACTTAACATTATGATAATTTTAAATAATGCCACGGTCTACATTTTATCATAGTAATATAGTCTCTTCTGAAAGGTATTGTTTTATTTGGCAAAAGTGTGAGGGTATCTCTGCATTTTTATACATTTTTGGTAGTTAGCTATATTGTTGATTTAAATACTTTTTGTATATATAATTCTGCAGGGTGTTAATCTACCAACCTACAGGATTGGCTTCAACCTTACTATTTCATTTACAAAATGCTTACACATATGCATATCTATACATGTGGGAGAATGAAAGACAATTATAATACAGACAGAACATGAATATCAGTGCCAAAATCCATATAATGTATAGTGATCACATGTGCACATACTGTAGCTATAGGTGCAAACTAAAATGAAATGCTAACTAAAATCTGTTAAAGGCATAGATGACTAAACCTTCAGTTTCAAAAAATGAAAGGATGGTGACCTGAATTCCATATTTAGGATTGGCATTTATTGATTTTGAGAGATTTTTATTGTACCTGCCTACACAAAAAGAAAGGGAACTCTAGTTACTTTTGGGGGAGTTTAATATCACTGCGAAAGGGGTACAGTGTCATGCATATGTGTTGGAGGACCACTTTCCAGGTTTATCAGAGGCAAGCGGTACCACCCCAGGGCAATACGGAGGCACAGTCACTAGCATTTTTGCCTCTTCTGCCATCCACAATACTGCGAATATACCCACATGAGGGCAATTGACTTCACCCCTAATGGATGGAGGACTGTAAAAGAACAGACATCCAGGAGAATGGCATCTATGATTGGACCCATATTGTGATCAGCACAGAGCTCCCGAAGAAAACTCTTTTAGCTTGCCATGCTTTTTCTCTTTTTATATGCCATTGAACATTCTTTTTTTATCATTATATTGTGAATTATAAGGGATGACCCACCTGGCACCACATTCTGGACATCATTAGTGTCATTCCACTCGTCCACAACAGTTACCCAGTTCCAATACATGTATGATTGCCATTGACAATTTTAATAGAATAAGCAAGTAACTCCAACATAAGGCTGTTTACACCCTTTACTGCATTAAATTCACAAAATTTGAAAGAGTATGCAAAAAAGTTAATTGCAAACAAAGATAACCACTTCCTGATAATCACGATAAAATGGCTATATCGTCAAGGAAGGAGAAAAGAAACTTCTTTAACACTGGCTTTTTTTTTATTCTAATGATGCAAAGCTCATCATTGTGATTGGTTACTCAAGTTTATTTAATTTTGACAAATACATTTGAATGAATAAATATTGTGATCTAGTGACCTCACATATGCTTATTTCTAAATACAATTCTGAAAATTTTTCCTAAACAATCTCTACCATAGATAGATAGATAGATAGATAGATCATTATTTATCCCCCGAGGGGAACATAAGCATACAAATATACTTTGGTTTAAACAAATGCTGGAATGACTATAAAGCAAGAGAGTTCAAAAGAAAGAAAAGAAAAATTCCGACTTGCCTGTCACAGTCAGGCATTATGAAGACATATTTCTGTTGGTATAAAGGAGCTCCAGTAGCATTTCTTGACACACTTCTGTTGTAGGTCCTCAGTTTTAGTGTGTCAGAAAGAGGATGTGCAACATTGTTCATAAAGGCACTCAGTCAATCAATCAATCAATCAATCAATCAACATTTATTTATATAGCACATATTCATACAAAAAAATGTAGCTCAAAGTGCTTTACAAAATGAATAGAAAAATAGAAGACACAAAAAATAAACATAAGTCAACATTAATTAACATAGAATAAGAGTAAGTTCCGATGGCCAGGGTAGACAGAAAAAACAAAAAAAAACTCCAAAAGCTGGAGAAAAAAATAAAATCTGTAGCGGTTCCAGACCACGAGACCGCCCAGTCCCCTCTGGGCAATCTACCTAACATAAGTCAAACAGTCCTCTTTGTATTTAGGGCTTTTATGGAAGGACCTGATGATGATGGTCACGTAGACTTCTGGCTTTCAGTCCATCAATGTTGGTGCATCATGATGCTTTGAGTAGGTGGTGGTGGTGCAGGCCGCCACCACAAAGAAACCGGAAAAAGAAACACAAGAGAGAGTTGGGGTCAGTACGGATTTTAGAGCCACTGTGAATAGTTATTGTGATGAATTGAACATACAGAGTATCAGTATTAAGTTAAAGTGAAGTTATGAGAAGGCCATGTTAAAGTAATGTGTTTTCAGCAGTCGCCTAAGGATGAAGAGTCTTCTCTCCTCTTTTTGTTATTCCTCTGAGATCAGTCCAATCTATCATTAAAGTTAACCCCTATTGCAAAGTGAGGTCCATGGCTGAATGCTGTCTTTTAAATAAATAATTGCCGCACTCATGTCTTTGTGTGTGGATGGCATGGTAGCGTGGTGAGAGTGGTTCTTGTGTGCGATGCGGGAGTGGACAGCCATGTACTTAGTACACAGAAGCAGAATAGCCTGCAACCCTAATTGGCACCGGGAGCTGCTGATTGCTGCAGCTGTGCCATGTCTCTGCTTTTAAAAAGGGAAGCGTGAGTGCGAGAGAAAGAAAAGGAAAAAAACAAGAAGAGAACAGAATGGAGGATAAAGGGAAAGGTAGAGAAAAAGGCAGGAGGTGGAAGTAGTCATGTGAGCGAGCTGAAGAGAGCAGGCTCAGGAGAGAGAAGGCAGGCAGCTGGGAAGAGAGGCCCTGGACAGGAGTGTGTCGCCAACACCAGTGGGGGTTGAATTGGGTTGCTCCAGCTGAACATGTCTGAAGAGCGGGAGTGACCAGAAACGTGAGCGGCTCACCACAGAAGACCAGGAAGGTAACGGGGGTCCAGGAGGCTTGGGAGGAGAGCCACAGTATGAGTGTCATGGCCGTTGGAGACCCAAGCCTAGGTCTGGAGAGGGAGCCTTACCGTAGCCATGGGACAGCAAGGACACAGACCTGGGGAAGGTCAGCTGCATCAGTTTTAGGGCCAGTACTCTGCTTCAAGGCCCAAATGGCATAAGCAAAGGAGCCACCAGTTAAAAGATCAATGCACATGTGTTTTAGAAAGGACACTTTTCTGCCAGTTGGTTTTAACCTTGTTTTAATGGATTTATTTATTATGATGTTAACCTCCACCTCACCTTTGTTTTTAATTGGATTATTTATTTACTGAACTTCCTTAAGCACTGAAACTTTCTTTTAATAAAGCACTGAGCACTTTGCACCTTCCCCTTACTTTGTGTGGTGTCCTCATTTTCTGAGCTCATCCCTTGGAAACATTATCGGCAGTGGCGGGTTCAAGAGGATCCCAGTGGCACCTGGTAGCATGGAGCTGACCTTCCCAGTCACAAAGCCCAAGTACTTGTAGGAGTCGACCACCTCTTCATTCACTCTTTGAATAGAGACTGGACTAGACATTCTTTGGTGCAGCAAAAGTCAATAACCAGTTCCTTGGTTTTGCTAATGTTAAGATGCAGACAATTCTCTTTGTACCAAGAAACAAAGTTCTCCACCTGACTCCAATACTCTCATCTCATTACACCCCATAAGTGTAGAATCATCTGAGAATTTCTGTAAGTGACAAGACTTGCCATTATATTATTTGTCTGAAGTGTACAACAGAAAAGAAGACAGGACTGTTCCTTGTGGTGCTCCAGCGTTGCTCACAGCAGTATCAGAAACAAAGTCCTTCTGTCTCACAAACTGTGATCTGCCTCACAGATAGTTAATGATCCAGGACAGTATAGGCTCATCCACCTACAAATCTCTGAGCTTATCCCTTAACAGGGATTGCTGAATGGTCTTGAAGGCATTGGAGAATTCAAAAAACATAATCCTCACAGTGCTGCCAGTTTTGTCCAGGTAAAAATAAACCTTGTGGAGCAGGTAGACAATTGCATCCTCCATTCCAATCTTTGTCCAATAGGCAGTCTGCTGTGGGTCCAGGTGGTACTCCATAAGAGGACTCATATTGTCCAGGGCCAGTCTCTCAAAGGTCTTCATGATGTAAGATGTAAGTGCCACTGGTCTGTAGTCATTAGGTTAAGAGGCGACTGCCTTCTTTGGAAGAGAAACAATGCAGTTTGTTTTAAACAGTAGTGGCACTACCAGAAGCCTACAAGACAGACTGAACAGGTGACAGAGGACACCACAATGTTGGTCAGCACAGGCCTTAAAAACTCAAGGACTGACTCCATCAGGTCCCATAGCTTTTCCTGGGTTCCTCAGTTGTCTCCTTACTTGGTCTTCAGTTATGGACAGTTCACACTGATGGTCAGAGTTGAACTTGTCACTGGCCATTCCAGTTGACGTGGTAGGATTTGTTAATGTAATAGGGATAGTGCGGAGAGACTGGTCATTGAAAGAAGGTGGCAGTGGGAAGGAAAATCTAATAAGAAATTGGTTCAGGGCCTTAGCTTTGTCCACATCATCTTCTAGGGACCTGAGCCATTGATTGCTTGAGTCCCATAATTATGCCCAGTCCATTCCAGACATCCTTCATGTTATTCTGAGTGAGTCGGTTTTCTATTTTAGCTTTGTTAACTTCTTATCCTTTACTCAGCTTTTTCTTTTGCAGACGCTGTACATCCTTCAATAACAAGCCCAATATATGCTAATTATATTTAACAAATAGATCTAAATGGTTTTCACTGAGTTCTTACAATACTTGTTATTAGGGTTACAGGAGAACATATAAAATAAAACTTCTGAATGTTTGATAACTGTTCTTACTCTCTATGCTACATCTGGAAGAAAGTGATCTCTGTGCCTGGTTGGCTTTTATTCATTGGAACTTTGCACCATGGTCTGTTCATGAGCCTTTGTCTGTTTGACACTGAAGACTCACCTGTCCTATCAGCCTTTCATGTATGCGTTCCAATGTTCCCTGTTATTAAAAATGATTCTGTTGTTAGTACGTTGCCATAAGACATAGACTTGGTCATCTATCCTTGCAGGATTTACCCAGAATTGATCAGTTGATCCTGTTTTGTTTCTTGCTGTCTGTTTTTATAGTGTTATATGGTATCTGTAATAGCTTTGTGTGTCTTCTTTTATCTCTTAAAGTTACCTTATGTATGCATCATCATTGTTGTGTCCCTGAATTTATGTGGCTGCTGTAAACTTGTGCTGTTCCTTTGGATAAATCTGAGTAAGGTATGTCAGTGATACTGTCATAATCCTCCTGGAGTCAATCAATGGTAAACTTCTTGTATGTATAGTGTCTTTTTTCTGATTACTTTTTGAATTAAATACTATATTGTAATATTAGCCTATTTCAAAAATGGGACTTGGGACATTTCTAGGTTATCAAATAGGTTTCTAGGTATCAAATAAATTTACTGGTATTTTGTTGCTGAAGCAAAATAGGGAATGTAGGAATTATTGAGGTTAATAGCATTTCTAAGGTAAAACTAATCTTGGCAAGTGGTGCAGGAAAACGCTTGTGCCACTCAACTGTACTTTGTTTTTAATAAAATATACTGTCACTAGGGGAATTCACCATGCTCTCTTCGCTCGCTAACCCCCCCACCCTTGCCCACGCTACGTGTCAGCCACTTCACATCTGTGCCGCGCATGTTGTGAAGATGGGGCTGAACACACCCCAAGGAGATGCGGTCGCTCCTCCGAAACCCCCTCTTAAACAGTGATACAATGGCAAATAAATAGTTCAATAAATTCGGAAAAGAATGATACCAAACATATACAGTATATGTAGGTTTTAAAATCAGCTAATTTTAAAGCGTGACAAAAAAGTGACATGAAAATGTCACATAAAATCGTTGCACAAAATTGTTGCACTTTTAGGCTTAGGATTTTATGTATATAGAGTAGATAAGAACTGTCAAGTAGTGATGAGCGAACATTGGCAAGTTCACTTTGCCATTAGTACCCCGAAATTATGGAAATGTTTGTGATATTTACCTAACTTGGCAAACTGTAATTAAAGTCAATGTGGGGAAGGACTAATTGAAGTAGATTTGATTGGATTGTAATGATGCAATCATCTTTAAAGTCTCCCTGAGGGTTAGGGAAATGTCTGCCAACTATACTAAACCAATTACTGTTGGGAAAAACGTGACCTGAGTTGTGCGGCAGCAGTGCCAACCACTGCACCACCGTGCCTCTGTGAGATCAAAGAAAAAAGAATGCAGGCGGAGACACTTAACCTTATATCTCATCAAAACAAAGCGGAAATACCGAAATCGTAGTTAAAGGTCAGAATAAATATGTGGGTCTTTTAAAGGCTGAAAATAGAAAGTGGAATGCCATGATTGAAACCGCTGGCTCGTTCCATCTTTTGAAGTTGGGCTGAAGGCTCTCCAAACTTACTGTGCTGATGCTTTGCACTTTTTATTCTCAAAAAGATAGAAAGATCTTGTAAATAGTAATAAATCTTTTGTTATTATTATTGTTTCATAGAGTCTCCTCTGTTGTTTGAGGCTCCTTCAATGTTGGTCTTCACTCTCGCAGAGCCACTTGGCTAATTATTATGCATGTATAAGGCATGTGCCTCCTTCTCTTATGTTGACATGGAACTTGAAGATCGACCTGCACATTAAGCTAAAATCACAGATAACTCCTCCCACAGACTCTGTAAAGCAAATGATCAGCATTATATACCTTTTGGATGGTCACATCAATGTTGGCTGTTGCAGCTCCAGAGGATGTTGCACTGGCCTTGCAAAGCTTTATGGGGTGCTGGCATAAAAAAAAAATCTCCTGAATCGTCCAAATTATCCGTAAAAAATTTGCCGAACAAGGGCAAATGTGAACACAACAAATTCGCTGTGAGTAATGCTTTGACAAAATGTGCTGGTCAACACTTCATTCAAATACAAAGCTCATTTATTTATTTATTATTACTTATTCATGACATTCACTACACTATTGATAGGAAATTGAATAACAGTCAAATGTAAAGTAGCAAGAACATATAAACGTATATTTCAGCCTTTTACCCCTTCTAAAACTGCCTAAAACTGCTTAAGTTGATTTTCCAATAGACATAGGTTCTTTGCCACCTACCTTGCTCTCTAAGCTACACTGCTGTCTTCTCTGATTGGGCTGTGAAGGAGGCATACAGTTGATTCTGGTGGTAAATGGGTTTAAAAATTTAAAACTTCCCTAGTCTTGAATGAGTTTATCTATTCCAAAATCTGTTCCAATTTTCAGATTTATTTCAAAAATTATATTGTAAGAAAACAAAATAATATCAAATAGTCAAACTAGATTTTAGTTTGTATTCAGCTGAGTCTTTTAGGATTTATTTACTCTCATGAACATCAGCATGTTGCAGTGGTGATACTATGATGCTTTGAGTGTTCTACACAACTCTTCCTAGTTTTGTTTACACATATGCCAACACTGGCAACTATAGCAGGTCTTGGATTGTGAAATTCCCAGATCACCTTTCCAGGGACTCATTGTTCACTCTTTGACTAAAACTGCTAAATTATTGGAAAATGTCTGGGATAGCTTACATATATGAAAGCGGGTACAACTGATTTTGTAAAGCACATTCTAATGGTACATGTTTTAAGGGCATTATACTGTAAAAAATAAAGACTGATCGATTGATTTACTAGATTTGGAAACTATCAGTTGCTTGTATTCTTTTTCGATTATGAGCTGACTGCGATGACATCAAGTGTAACATTTAGTCTCAGTTTCACAAAACCAAAATGTGTTTGTAATAAATCATGACTAACAATACCCCTCTTTTTTGTTTTCCCATAAACATGAGAGGTCAGCGGGCCTCAGAGTGATTTCATCTTCCTGCTAGATTTAGTTGCATCTGTAAAGTGGATCTGTTATATCAAGAATGAGGATTTTTTGGCTGTGATGGACTGAAACCCTGTCCAGGGTTTGTTCCTCCCTTGAACTCTATGCTATCTGGGATAGACTTCAATCCCCCCTGCAACACTGGTCTGTACTAATGACACAACATGAAAATTTTTTGGTAAACAGCTCTTAAATTTCCAGGCACTTCTACCTTTGTTCATATCTTAGAAATTATCCTTTACCTGTGGCAAACTGTTGTTAGGGGTGGGCAACCATGCAAGGATAGCTCTTCAGTCTCGCACATCTAAGAATCTGGTTTTGAGTCATTACCTGGTTGTGACTACGTTGTAATGGCCGACCCCTTTCCCAGCCGGCAGCTACACCTCCAAGACCTGTGGCCTGGATAATTTACTGAGGTTGAATCTAAATATCAAGCTGTACCTCTAACAAATGAGACTTTTCCCCACAATCAACGGTGTAAATATAAGCACAACAGAAAAGCAGATATGTAAAATTAAACTGATTAATTGTATTTAAATTAAATAACAACAAGAAATATGCAAAATAAATAAATGGAAAAAATATATATACCTGTATATGTAACCCTCCACCACAGCAACAACGTGACACCACCATATATAAATACACCAATTGCCCCTGTAAAATATAACAAACAACGAATAACAACCATGAATGATAAACGAAATGAATGATCTTGAATTATAATCTGGTTATAAAAACTGTCCTGCAGACGGGTGACTGTACGAGAGATAAGTGAGTTGTTTGAATTTCCCGGCAAATGGTGGATGATGATCCGACCCCGAGGTCTCTGCAGGTGAGGGATGGAAGACAGTCCGGTGGAATGAAAAACAAACTAGGGTAAAAGCACGATGTGAAAAAACAGCAGGTAAGTTGCTTCGTGGTTCTGAAAAAATGGTCTCCTTCTTTCTCTCCTCTCTCCTCTTTGTTTCCTCCTGATTGCTTAAATAGTCCTGTGCTGGATGTAATTGATTGATAGTTAACAGGTGTTTTCCAGGTTTGGGGCTGTGGTTTCCTTCCATCATCTGTCCCCCTTTGTATTTACGGGGATGACATTTACTGATGCACACAAACAGCAAACGGGACGATGGAAACAAGACGCACTCAGTACTAACATTTGACACTATTACTATGTAGCTCTGCTACAACATGAGTGCTCTGAGTATTCTTGTTTCCTCCTATATGCCCAAAGACGCGATATTTAAGACAACTAGTAACTCTAAACAGGCCAAGTGTGAATGAATATGTTTGTGTGACTTTGACTTCTTTAGTTACAGTTGTTATTTTTTTGAAGACACAAAAATTAGATATAGACAGTTATGACCACTCAGTGGTAGTTTGACTATATCTTTATAACTGCAGTAAGGATGCTGCCTGGGAGATTTCCACTAGTGGTAAAGCAGACATAACCAATTGGGTAAAGGCGCAGGAGCACATCGAGGGATTATGTTCATCATCTGACCTGGGAATGCCATTGAATTCCATTAAAATATGTGGAAACTGTTGCTAAAGATATAGTGGCTTAGTCTGTCCAAGTTCACATCTTGCTACTAGGATAAGTGGCTGTAGAGGGAAATCATATTCACTTGAGCTGGAAAGTAAGTAGTATTAAGCCTATAGTCAGACAGAACATTTAATCTTGGTGATCTTTATTATGTGACAATGTGTTTCATAATTGTTCTGTTCCATTAAAGTAAACAGTGCCTTCAAATACGTTATGCTAGAAGATATTAGAAACACTATGTCAACATTTGTACTTCAGATTTATTATGCTAATAATGTGACAGTTTAGGATATGTTGCTATGTTAAAGATGTACATCACCTGCTGATAATTCTAACACTACTTCACTGACATCATTATTAATGAAATAATAAGTCGCTTAGCCATTTATTTGTAATTTTCTGTTTTTATTTCTTTTTCAATTTATAGTAAAATATGAAGTGTATAGCTGTATTTAATGAAAAATAAACAAAGGTAAAATGTAGTGTATACAGTCAGGTTTATAGGTATTTGGACAGTGGCACAATTTTCAGAATTTTGGCTCTGTACACCTCTACAATGGATTTGAAGCAAAGCAATTAAGATGTGATTAAAGTATAGACTTGAAGCTTTATTTTAACAGGTTTAACAAAAATATTGTTTAAGCTGTTTGGAAAAGACACATTTTTATACATGGCCCTCCTATTTCCAGGGGATCAAAACTGATGCTTATGGACCTGACTGCATATAATGTCATGTATAAGTTTTTAGCTTTTAGTTACAGGGTCCATAAACTGTGGAATGGTCTTCCTGCTTCCATAAGAGATGCCCCTTCAGTCTCAGCCTTTAAATCCCGGCTGAAGACTCACTACTTCAGTTTAGCATATCCTGACTAGAGCTGCTGATTAACTGTACATACTGCATCTCTGTTGTTAGTCATTAGCACTATAACATAAGTAACATGATAATTATATTTGAATACTAACCCTCATTTATTCTGTTTCTTTGTTTCTTTTCTCGGTACCCAAATGTGGCAATTGGTGCCACGGCCCACCTGCCAAGTTGTTTGCCTGACTATGGTAAAGTCTTCCCTGATGGAGGATCACAGGAATCATGGGAAAGAGGGGTCCTTTCATCGGAGCAACGTTTCAGCCGTGGCATGGCCAAATGGGGAGGCAGCTAGATGGATGAGGTCTCCAGGACTCTTAAAATATCCAAACCTAATTATGTCATATCATCTACTGTTAAACCGTACTTCTAAAATTTTTATTATTATGCTGTCTTAAGGAATTGTTCTGTTCTGTATATTGTATTGTATTGACCCCCTACTTTTGACACCCACTGCACGCCCAACCTACCTGGAAAGGGGTCTCTCTTTGAACTGCCTTTCCCTAGGTTTCTTCCATTTTTCCCTACAAGGTTTTTATTGGGAGTTTTTCCTTGTCTTCTCAGAGAGTCAAGGCTGGGGGCTGTCAAAAGGCAGGGCCTGTTAAAGCCCATTGCAGCACTTCCTGTGTGATTTTGGACTATACAAAAATAAACTGTATTGTATTGTATAAGTTTGTGTGTATGATAAGATACTAACACTATATCCATTTCATTCTTTTAAAGAAGACAAACTCTGATAGAATTAGCCTTCGGTGCTCCTTACAATAAGCGTCCGTTAGAGTTCTTTACAAATGTTTCTTGCATTGTTTATTTCTTTTTTTAAGGGCTAAAGCCCAATGTAAACATATAGTGCATCATTCATAGGGCCGAGTTCTTCCATTTTCTGCATTTCTGGGCCTAATCCTGAAGCAATATTCTTGGGTCAAATCACCTGCATGGGTTGGTCCTGGGGAGTCTAGCTGTGAACCTCCTGGGTGCGCTTTCTTATTAGATATCTCCTTGATCCTCATGAGTGTAGACAGTTTGGGCCGACTTCTGGTCATCTCATGAGAAAAAGAGAAAAAAAATGTTTTGAAACATTTAAGCTTCTGATCCGGTCCATGTGCTTTTTTTACGCTTGAAAGGTCACAGGTGGTGCAAGCTATTTTTATTATTGTTTGGAATTGACATACTTGTATTAAGTATGATTCATAATTTACTGCCTGATTATACTTGACATTTTTAATTTATTTTTTCAGACTAACTACAATTTTTGTTTGTAGTCTACTTATTATTTAATATTATGTAAGATGTATATTGTCATGTACTGTAATTGTTGCTGGAGAAATAAAGTGATAATACTCATATTAGCAAAATTTCATTTTTACATAGAGCCCGGCCCTTTCTAACATAATCACATGACCCCTAGATTATTGCTATTTGTTATCCTGTTATCCTAATATGTCTTATATATCAACAACTGAAATATGATGGAGTTCCACCCTGAAAAGTTTTTTTAGTTCAGGCATATCCTTGTGACTGTAGCTTTCGACCAGGAGAAGATGGCTTCCAACTTTCATTGGATATTTCGACCCTGAATTATGATGTCCTCCAGTTGGAGGGTCAGCAGTAATAACCCACTTTTCCTGGCTTCTAGAATAATTCATCTCACCTATTCCAAAGCTATGAAGAAGCTCTTTCTGCTGCCTACCTCAACCTTTGAGCTGTTGTCTTCCTTTCTCTTTCTGCCAGTCCCAGAGCAGTGAGTGCTCTCCACACAGACTGCTCCTGCAAACAGTTTCAACTGGGAATAGCCACCCTACATCCTTAGACTAGGTCTTAATGGTTTTCCTTTCTGAGGCCTCTTGGTAACCATTTTCTCATTTATAATTCCTTTCTCCTGGTTCTGCCACTGAGTTGTAAAATTGGCAGTCTTTAATCATAACTTAAATCCTTCCAAATAGCTGCTGATCATTCCGATTATATGATCAGGGATATGACAGTGTTCCATAGCTACTCTGATGAGGCCATGAGGGAATGAACCATATGCATTAGCCAAATCGAGCCAGAAAATTGTTACATTTCCTTTTCTCTCCTTGGCCTCCTGGATAAATAGTGTAATGTATGCCCATATGTTCCAAACAACCAAAGCAGCCAGGAATGCAGATCTTTTGGACTGATGAGTCAATGTATTTGTTCTTCACACTACAGGTGGTCATTCTTTTAACCAGGACAAAGAAGAACATCTCCTCTTCGACACTCAGGAGTGAAATAGTTCAGAACTGGCTAATCATAGATGATTCTTTTGCTCTTTTTCCAGTTACAGGGACCCTTCAGTCCTTCGCAGTGTACACAATTGCTCCTGGAGACTATTATTTAGATATTTTTACTGCCCCACTTCTCATCAGAACTTGCTCTTTTGAACCTTTTATTGGAGAGTCTGAATTTACATCCTCAGACACAAGATTTCTCTCTTCCTCCTGTTTGGCTGTTTAACAGATGTTCTGCTGGTCCCTTTCTTCGCCTCTGTGTCATCATCGCTGTCATGCCATTGATTTTGTGCTCAGCTGTACCTGGTAAGTTGGCGTTTTGCACTCTGCCAAGCTCTTGGTTTAATTTGTTTCACTCAGTGTTCTCCTTTGCTGTAGGCCATTTCACGTCATCTTTTGTTGGTTAGATACCTAGGGTGGTGTTAAGCAAAGTCCTTTCTGTGGCTATGGGGTAAAACACATGCTGAGAGATCAATTATACTATGGGCTGCTTCCTGACTGGAGTACAGAACATACAGGATACAGTTCAAAAAAACAAGGAAAAAGTGGAAGGACATTCCTTCACAAACTGTAAATCAAACCCCCCTGGGCAAGATAATACCTGTTGTGTGCATGTGGATAGCTGAACCACAACATAATGGATATCAAGATCTCTTCATCTGTCTAGCTGTGAAATCAAAGGAATTGTGAAAATGTGTGGAAATTGTAAATAGAAAATAACAAAGAGACAAACAAAAGAACACCTTTTTCTAAGAACTACTTTCCCTTTTTGTATTATACTGTGTGACATATATAATGGAAGTGACTCTCTGAAAGGTTAGAAGCCTATAATCAAAAGAACTGGATGTCTTCCTGCTTTGCTTTCTTCGGCATAGTTTCAAATGCTTCTGCTAGCCACTGCCATCACACAGTAGACTTTTAAAATAAAAACTATACTTATGTGCAATTTTGTAAACCTAAATGTGGTACAATTTGAACAGTATTTCTTGCTAAATTTGAGATTGGTGAATGTATGGTCAGTTACATTGGTTACTGTATCTCCTGTTATTTTGAAACTTCTTCTTTTGGTCAAATTTGATAAACCCTTTAAGCAGGAAAATAAAATAGTATAATAGTTAACATAGAAGTATATATATTTATATACATATATATATAATTCCATATACTGTATGAAAATATGACACAATGTGAAATAACTTATTGATAAATGTAATATTAGTTTTTACTGCATTATAGATATTTTTCAATATATACTCTGTATGTGATGATGACATTAGAATAGAAGGACTTTTGATGAAATTTACGTTCAAGCCAGAAACAAGAGAAAAACTCATAGCTTAAGCAATGTCCCTGGGTCTGTAAATTTTTTGCATTTACTTAAATCCTTTAGATCAAGGGTTGGCAAATTTAGTCTTGGAGGGCCGCAGAGGCTGCAGGTTTTTGCTCCAACCCAGTTGCTTAATTAGAAAACAATCTATGCCAATAATTTAATTTGATGGCTTGTTAGTGCTTTAACTCTGCCATATCAGGCCATTCTCATATTCTAGATGTTCTTCCCCTTTGTAAGGATATCATCTAAATGATTTGAAGACTAAAATGGAGTAATACTCATTTTACTTTTTTCTCTTCACTTTCCTTCCAAGTATTTAATTAAAGCCAATAGTGCATGATGAAAACACACAGGTGTAAATGGTAACAAGCTAAATGGAGAAAAGCTGCTTTCTTTTGTCATTTGAATTTTATTGTTAATAAAAAGCCATTATAAACCAAGAGAACAGCTGTTTAAGACTAAAACAAGCAATACAGTTTCAGAATCGTAACGAGCGAGACAACTAAAGTGAAGCACAAGTGTTACTTGAGCAATAAGTGCTTCTTATTAAGAAATTGGGTTGGAGCAAAAACCTGCAGCCACTGCGGCCCTCCAGGACTGAATTTGTCCACCCCTGCTTTAGATGACCGTGTGCAAAAATATCTAAAATGCCCTACACATTTTAATCACATTATATGAGATCCACCAATAATTATGCTAGTACAGCACAGTATAAGAATTACCAAGTAGAAAAACACCTTCTCTGCACTCTCCAGGCCTACTTTATCAAGAAGACATCATCTACCTTAATTAGTAGGGTATGCAGGTTTTGTTTCTGTCATTGCCTCCTAAATAAAGTTCTATCTATCTATCTATCTATCTATCTATCTATCTATCTATCTATCTATCTATCTATCTATCTATCTATCTATCTGAGAGTGTTTGCATTTCCAGTTTTTTCAGGACTTTTATGTCATAGAAATTCTGATCTTTCAAATAAAAATAAAAAGTGCTAACATTTTTTTGGTTGGATAATTTTGGGGGTTGTATGTGTAAGTTCAGTTGACTTGACTGTTGGATTGTGGCCCATGGTGCTTTGGTAACTGGGAAAATGTTGTGTAGTGAGAGAGGGGGTGATATTAGATCTATTTTAATAGGAACGGCTAACATATATTCCATTCAGTAATTCTCATTTCTGCCTGAAATGAGAGCAAGAGTGCCTCTCGAGTTTGGAGATGCCAAACCAGTTTTATGGGCTTGGAATATTTATGGCTTGAATATTAACCATGTTTTGTTATTAGCATGTTACTACAGCAAATTAATTTATGTTGATATATTGCCTGTAAGTTATTATATCTCACAACTGTGCACTGATGTTCACTGACATGGTGATACTATTTCAATTTTCAAGAAAGCAAATATAAGAGATTGTGACAAATCAGGTCCTTTACTCTTCAAGCACACTTCCTGTACAGCAGGGGTTCCCTACCTAGCAGACTGTGGCCTTCTGACAGCCAGGCCGCGAGAGAACTGCCAGCAACGGATACTCACTTTCAACACTAGGCGGGTGGGGCTTTGCAGCAGTGCAGAGAAAGGAGAAAGACCGAGCTGAGAGAGAATTACAATGAAGTATTTTTATGGTCCCGACAGTTTCCCCATATGACACGAGTCTAGAGAAATCTTGTTACTACAAAGTACATTCAGCAGATACTTTCATTACAACAAAGTGACCTTGAAATGCCTGACTGAATCATCCACAGACCAGTTAGTTCTGTGGTCGCAGCTCAGTTGTGTATGACGATCCCCAAACAGAAACACTGTAAGTTTTTGATTTCTGTGGTTTTGCTTATTGCTTGTCAACATTTGGAAAACATCCATTGGAATTTAACTCAATGTCACCATCCTATAGAAAAGGCAGACACAAAAAAAATGATAACAGTGTTAATGTTTGTGATGTGCAATCTGTTGGAATGACAAATGCAAAGCATATGTCTTTGTTATATGCAAAAAAAGAAAAAAAATCTCGGTCTGCAAATGTATGCGCACTGCTGCATTTGAAGATGCCAAAAAAGCAGTTTTTATGTGGTTCAGTGATGCTCGTTCAAGAAACATTCCTATTAATGTGGCACTCATTCAAGAAAATGTGAGGTTTCAAAGCTCTCTTGGGACCTCCCACAACTGGACAAAATGCCGAAGAGTGTCCCAAAGTGCAATCACGTGGAAGTGCATCTGTGGAAGACTGTTTATCCATTGCCAGGGCAACAGCAGGCTCACAGCTCTGATGCAGCTCAGCACTGAAGCAAACAGAGAAGATCTCGATGGGTGATGCAAGGAACACTGTAAATGCAGGAAACAGGATTACTTGGCCACTAACCTGGCCACAACCTTGTCTGACTGCTCTCTCTGTGTGGCAGATCACACTACAATAAATAAGTGCGCTGTTCCTGTTTCAAGTTGAATAAAGCTGGTTTTGCTAAAGACCCGAGACTCAGCCTCACGGTTTGGGGTATAAGAAAGAGACTTATAATGCGCCCAGTATCTTTTAGGATTCGCTTCTGTGGCACTTCACTGCAGTGCTGTGAGCCTACTGTTGCCCTGCCCCGGCAACGGACAAACAATCTTACACAGACACGGCAATCGCACTTTGGGACACACTTCAGTATAACTCTCTCGTTTGGTGGGGGGATCCCAAAAGAGTTCAGGAACCTCACAATATGAACAAGAAGAAAAGGATGATTTGGCTTCTGATTGATGCTTACCTACATGCGTCCACATTTTGATAATGTTCGCTTTGAATTCCTCCCACCCAATTGCACAGCAGTGCTTCAAACATTAGGTTTGGGCATCATTTGCACATTGAAAGTGTATTATCACAAGGAAATACTGAGAAAAATTCTCATCAGCATGCCTTGTAGACAGGAGATTAAAAATAATGTAAAAAAAGCTGTTGAAATGATTGCAAATGCCTGGACGCAAGTTAAAGAAAACACTATAGCAACAAATACAGAATCTCATTACAACAAATTATTTTTTAGGTCCCTGGCAGTTCGTTGTAATGGAATTTTACCTGTATTTGCACTACAGGCACACAGGCACTATTGGGCACCCACCTTTACCCACTCTGCAGACTCAGTATCCAGCCAGGCTGGAGGGGTGCTGGAGGAGCCTGAGGAGGAAAATCTGAGGCAGCGGTGGAGCAGAAGCACGTAGGTCTGAGGCAGAAAATACCTGTTGTTCAAGTTGGCAGATAAAGTGGCTGCATTCAAAGCCAAACTTGATTTATGGGGCCGACAAGTGAACATTGGGATTTTTGACATGTTTCAAACATTAGCAGAGGTTGTTAAAGATATCAAGCCAGGGCCTTCTTTCTCCCAACTGGTGTATTATCACCTGTCACAGCTTTCAATAGAGTTTGAGCATTATTCCCAACCACAAAAGACCCCCTAAATGGGAAGGAATGAATCCGTGACCCATTTGTGAATAAAGCAGGTGAATTAACTTTGTCTGTGCTTGAAGTGGATCAGCTGCTTGAGGTTACAAATGATGGTGGCCTTAAAAGTATGTTTGAGACAACTTCAAATCTCTATATGTTTTGGATTAAAGTCAAGGCACAATATCCTGAGATTGCCACAAAAGCACTGAAAAGTCTGCTTCCATTTTCAACATCCTATCTTTGTGAGACAGCATTTTCTGCAGTGACAGCAACCAAAACGAGATTACAGAGTAGACTGAACATAAGCAACACACTTTGTGCGTCACTGTCTTCCATCGTCCTCAGATGGGATTGTCTGGTTGCAGGAAAACAAGCTCAGGGCTCCCACTGATTCTGCATTATGGTAAATTGTATAATTTCTACTACAATATTATAACTTAATAATAACAGAAATGTAATGTATATTGTGTATAAAAATGCCCTAGGAACCCACCCCGAATCCCCCCACTACTGGTCCCTGGAAAAATTTGCTTCTATAAAAGTGGTCCTTGGTGTCACTGCTCTACAGAATGCATATTAGGGATCATGGTGACTGCTTTGGAGCACTGAGAAGCAAGACTCACTCTGTAGGTTGTTGAACTAAAGGAAAATGTTATTCTTTTAAATAATCATGTGGGCTTTTGCCTGGGATGAAGTGATATCATTCTTGTAATACATAAACTGCCTCGTTTGAGAGAAAACACTTTGATATCCCCACTAATCATAGTATTACAAAACACAGTGGCGAGCCAAAGGTAATTTGGTAAATTCCAAACACTGCATCAGGATGATGGAGAGTGGAGATGTGTTGAATATTGGCCCTCACAGACTTGTTTCTTTTTTAATATAATCTTTTCGGTTGAATTTTTTGTGCAGTACGTTTGAATATGAATAATTTTGCATCAGTGCAACAATGCTTTCTGAAATGTACTATACAGGTCATAAAATGAGTTATTTGACATCATGGACCATAAGGTGCATACTTATTCAGCGTGAGCAGAAACACTAAATAAAACTGAATAAAAAAAAATTCAAGTGATGGTGAGATATGAAGAAGGCAGATTCACCAGTGTTTGTGTGTCAGCTTTTGCCCCTCCAGATCAGAGAATTTCCAGTTCCATTGTCTCAAAACACCACTCACATCTACAGTTATTCCCAGTTTTAGATAAAAAGTAACCAAGGGTATTGGACGTTGGAGTGAAAAAAAAATGCTAACTTTTACAAGTCCTATAAATTTACACCAGCTGTTACAGACATAAATGAAATGTATGTTTTTATTGTATAATAGTAACAATAAGAGCAGCTCGCTACTCAAAACAGTAAATTTGCAGGGGAGCTGGATTCAAACTCATGACCTTTGAATTATAAATCGACAGCTCTAACCACTGCACTACAGAAGCTATTGTATTGTAGTTGCCCTTTTTATGGAAGTGTTTATTTGATATTTGGCCATCAGCCTTTACATCTCTTATATATATTTCTCTTCTAGTTCATCCTGCTTCTACCTCAAAACCAGTTCCGCCCACAAGCAGCCAACACTGCATTTCTCCATTCCTATTCATCCTCTTTTAAACCCTTCCCCCACGCTGCCTGCGGCTCCTCTTCAAAACCGGTTCTGCCCACATGCACATGACACGGCATTTCTCGATTCCTTTTCGTCCTCATCCAAACCCTTCCCCACACCACCTGCAGCCTCCCATACACTTTGCTCTTTTTGTTATACTGCGACGGTTGTTTCATAAGCCTTTGTTATAAAATGAACGACAGTATCTTCGACAGGTTTTTGTACAATGTTATTTCTATTCCGCGATCCAGCAACTGCCTGTTCCTATCAGTGGGTTATTTCTTTACACAAACAGTTGATGCAGGCAATGCACTCTCACTATGACATAGGGCAGTAGATTTCGTTGCATCGCATTGGGACAGATTTGGAGACGTTCTTCCTGTTGTTCTTTCCAACGCAAATTGAGTTATCACAACAAGTCAGGAGTACTATCAATACATGGCAACATCTGGAGTTTATGGTGGTGAAGCTGAAATTCAAGCTCTTTCAGAGATTCTCCATGCTACCATTGCCATTTACTTCAAACATGACCCCAACATCCCGCCTTGCATTTACAATTCTGGAAATACTCTCTTAATTTACCTTCTGTACTCAGGACGACTGGACAATGGCCACTATGAAGCCCTCCTACCGATTCCAATCAGGTCTCAACAGCAGCATATAATGTCTGATAACACCAACACATCAGTCCTAGGTCATTCTTCTCTTCCACAAAACACTACAGTTTCGTATACTGGTACAACCTTCCTCTGTGACATTTGTAGCAAACCTTTCAAAACAAAACCCAGCCTTGCCAAACACAAGAAATTTCACTGCAACATCAAATTGTTTCAGTGTCACACTTGCACAAAACGTTTCACAACACAGAACTATCTTCAAAAACACACAAAAATTCACTCCGTTGAAAAATTACCTGACTCCCATTCCAGTAAAACATTCTTCCAGTGCGATTCCTGCAACAAAACTTTTCAAACGTGAACCTCAATTGCTAAACACAAGAAAAGGCATTTTTCACAACAACTATATGAGTACCAGAAATGCAATAAGAAGTTCACTACACAGGATTGTATGACTAAATATAACAAAACTCATTCACAACTCTTGCAATGCAACATCTGCAAAGCAACATTTCCAAACCAAAGCAGTCTCAGCAGACATACACACAATCCTCTTCCCATTACCACAGGTACTTCTTTACCTCATTCCTGTATTCCTGTCCAAGAGTATAACATTGGGACCCCAGACCAGCAGGGCAAACACTGTCATGCACTATACTGGCCTGCTGAGCATAATACATCTAACAAGCACTCGAGGTGCTGACACGACAGTAAAGTATCTTTACCACCTTTGCAGGAGCCACCTGTATCTTTACAACAGCTTCTTACACAGCAAACATCAGAACATAAAAATTATCGTGAACACATTCGAGAATACAACTCTTCTCTAGCGTTTGCTTCCATGGGTGCACAGATAACTCAACCTCCTGGCCACAGACCATGCTGTTTTAAAATACACGGGCAAATTTATCACCAAATCTCTCCACTATACGCTAATACTTCCATCTTTCCAGGATATGGACCATTGTATGTTTTTGACACAGCGCAAGCTACTGAAGTACTCTTACAAAATAAAGCAAACTCTGCATGCTTCTCCAGTTAGATTCCATGCTCAGAACAATCAACCCCTTCACTAAATCATACAAACACATGCATGAAATCACTCAGTCCAATCCAACAGCATCTGTATGAATGATTTTCAAGGAAAACCCTGGCCAGGATTTACGACGATACAATACCCAGACATGTCACATTGATGTTGCAGCGATTTTCATCAGAGAAGATGGCGAACCCCTTGCTGAAAGGGATATTTGCATCTATCCCAGAGGCAACTCCTGTAAACAGATTTCCACGCTCAATATAAATTGCAATCCTATGGTTTATCAACTTTTATTCCCTTACAGAGACTTTGGCTGGCACAAAGATTTACAACATTTTCCCGATAAAAGAACCGCCAACCAAATCAGGCTTACTCAATGTCAATTTTACGTGTACAGATTATCAATGAGGAATACATTTAGTATTTTGAACAATAAAAAGGCCTATCAGACGCACTTCAAGCAAAGTAAAAGAAAAAAGGAGAATAACGTATGTGTAGGCAAAATGATCATATTACCGTCCACATTTCCAGGAAGTCCAAGATACATGCAACAAAACTATCAGGCTGCCATGGCCATAGTACATAAATTCGGAAAGCCTGATTTATTTATCACTTTCACATGTAATCCTGCTTGGCCAGAAATTCTACATGCACTGTTAGATACCCAAAACCGGAGCACAGACCTGGTATTGCAGTACGAGTCTTTTGGATTAAGCTGCAGGAATTACTTAGAGACATTTGACAACAAATCTTTTTGGGCTTGTTATCTCTTATATTTACGTAATAGAATTTCAGAAGTGTGGCCTTCCTCATGCCCACATGCTGTTTACTCTTAACAATAAGAATAATATTATGATGAGTAATAATATGTCACTGCTGAACTCCCTAACTCTGATACTGACCCTAACTTATTTGAAATTGTTACTAAATGCATGGTACATGGACCATGCGGTACAGCAGGTAACCCAACAGCATTGTGCATGAAGGATGGTACTTGCACCAAGTAATCCCCGAAAGATTACAAGGAACACATGCAAGAAAACATTAACAGGTACCCAATCTACCGCAGAAGAGAAGGGCCAACTGCACAAATAGGCAAGTTTATAATTGATAATCGATGGATAGTTCCATACAACCCTTGGTTGAGTAAAAAATTCAATGCACATATTAATGTCGAAGTTTGCTCATCTATAAAGTCCATCAAATCATAAAATCTACAAATATGTTCACACAGGTTACGATGCAACTTCCATTACCTTACAGCAAGAACATGCTAATGATAACTTGGTTCATGATGAAATCACAACTTTCTTGGATGGAAGATATGTTAGTGCTCCAGAAGCTATGTGGCATCTTAGTGAGTACAGTATGTCAGACAAATCTCACACAATTATGCGATTACCTGTCCATCTTCCCAAATAACAAACTGTCCTGTTTCATGAAGGTCTCAAAGAAGAAACCTTAAACCGAGAAGCAATCAGAAAAACCATGCTAAGAGCAAGGTTTGACCTGAATAAGATGGATACTCATGCAAAATCACTCCACTATATAGACATTCCACACTATTATACTTTCAATTCCAAGCCTAGCACGTGGAAGCGACGACTCTGAAAAAGTAACACTATAGGTAGAATGCCTATAGTCTCTATTCAAGACTCTGAACGCTACTACTTACATGCCCTCTTAACACAGTTTCCAGGAGCTACTACTTTCCAGGAGCTTAGAACTATAAATGAAAACATAGGCAGCTCATTTAAAGCAGCATGTCAAGAGTTAGGTCTCCTTAACGAGGACAAGATTTGGCATGACACTCTTTATGAAGCTACACAAACTAAGATGCCCGTACATATGAGACAACTCTTCGCTATCATTTGTGCCTTTGGGGAACCTGTCGACATCCCGGACCTATGGGAAACACATAGACTGGCAGTTTGCAAAGACCTGTTTACTAAATATTCCACTGACACTGCCCCGATGTACGCGCTTTCGGAAATTAATGAAATACTCAAGTGCTGTGGTATGACTCTTCAACAATTTCAACTCCCAGTCACCGAATTCATCCCACCTAATTCTCCAACCTGTGTTGACATTCTCCACAAACAAAAAGTAGCTTCAGATTACACACAGCAACTCAACGACGATCAGCGAACAGTCATACAAACAGTACTGCAGGCAATATACAATCCAACTGTTCATTCCAAGAAATGTTTCTTTCTCGACGCCTCGTAGGAACAGGCAAGACCTTTGTATACAAAACCCTCATTCATTCTGTGAGAGGTAGAGGAGACGTGGCAATAGCGATTGCTTCAACTGGAATCGCAGCAAGTTTGCTACCGGGCAGCCGTACTGCACATTCCGTGTTCAAAATACCTCTTCAAATCACACCAACATCAACCTGCAGTGTGAAGCCAAATACTAACGATACCAATAATATACTTGAAGTGAAAATTATCAGCTGGGATGAAGCACCAATGACACATTGTTATGCATTTCAAGCTGTTGATAGGCTACTGCGAGATCTCACTCAGGAAAATGCACCTTTCGGTAATAAAACCATTCTTCTCTGTGGAGATTTCCGCCAAATACTGCCTGTTATCCTCCACGGTTCTTGAGCCCTCACCGTTGCCCCTTGCATCAACAAACACAAGCTGTGAAATGAAATAAAGGTCCTAAAACTCACAAAAAATTTGAGAGCTCTCGAAAGTGAAACTCAATTTGTTCAATGGCTTTTTCAAGTTGGGGAAGGTAAAACTGGAGACACGGCAGAACTACCTTCTCAAGTATTTACCACAACAACAAGACCCAGTTGCTCAACTTCCATCCATTTTCCAACATGCTGAATCTGAACACAGGGTCAGCTGGAGCCAATCCCAGCCAACACAGGGACCAATCCCGGGCAGGGTGCCAACCCACCGCAGGACACACACAAACTAGGGCCAATTTAGAATCACCAAACCACCTAACCTGCATGTCTTTGGACTCCCTCCACGCAGGGCAGACCCAGGAAGCGAACCCGGGTCTCCTAACTGCGAGGCAGCAGCGCTACCACTGCGCCACCGTGCCGCCCTGCTCAACTTTGCGGTGATATTAACTTCTCGACTGTGACTCCCCAAGTACTTGCTGCAAGAGCAATACTGAGCGTTACAAACAACGATTCTCTACATATTAACAACAAAGTTCTTGATCTTATACAGAGTGAAAAAGTGACCTTCAAATGTGTTGATACAGTGGTCATTGACGATCCTAATGATCAACTAATGTACCCACAGGAGTTTTTACACACCCTCACACCAACTGGCATGCCTCCCTATATCCTTCATCTAAAGGTGGGAGCTGTAGTTATGCTCTTCTGAAATATTATGCCATCAAAAGGTCTTTGCAATGGAACAAGACTCATCATTACCCAAATACATACAAATATTATTGAGTGCAAACTGATCGCTATCCAAAATTCTGAAACAATCTTCATTCCCAGAATCTCTCTCCTTCCTTCCGACACCAATCTCCCTTTTAAATTTAAACGCACGCAATTCCCACTCAGACTCGCCTTCTCCATGACTATCAATAAGTCCCATGGACAAACATTTGCAAAGATTTGTGTTAATCTACAACAACCAGTCTTCAGCCATGGTCAGTTGTACGTGGCTTTTTTTAGGGTTAGATCTTTCGACGCATTATCTGTTGTCTCCAGCAAAACACCTATTCACAACTGCGTCTTTCTTCTTGATTTCTGAATTCCTTTCTCACCATTTTCCGTTCCTATTCTTACACTGCCGTATGCTATGGCAGGCGTCAGTTAGTATTATATAGTTCATGTGTACATTTTGTCATTTATTACTAAAACATGAAAAACGTTTCTGTTGTAACGATTTGTTTACATAGATTGTTTAGACACAAAACGCACATCAAGTTATTTCCCCTTACAATTCTGAGTAGCTCACTCAAGGCAGGAACTGGGTGAACTTCTTGGCCTTTCTGATGCGATGGGGGAGATGGTATAAGGCTGCTTGCTGCTTGGGCTTATTGACACATTTAGAAAACAAAAGAGGCTGACGGAGAGGTGTGAAGGGATTTAAGGTGGGCCGGAATTACAAGTTTTTTCGTTGGCTCTGGTAATTCTAGTGTTAAGGATTAGATACTACTTCTATTGCTACAAGTAGGATTGCTTAAAATATATATGCATCTGGTTTTCTTATTATAGCTTGAATGAATGATTTGCCCAATCCAGTCTCTTTTCAGTTAAAACTGGTACTTACTTGTTAGGTGAGTCTCCTGTAAAAACACTGTCTTGGCCTTTAAGCCTGTGAGATGGAGTTATACTTTTATTCTGTTTAGGTCATGACTGAGGCCTTTCACATTCCAGCTTACAAAGTTCAGTGATTGATCAGCTTTAGGAAACATTTTGTGAATTTAACTAAAAATGGTTATTTTCTCACTTCAGATTTCAGCTTTGATACTAATATCACATGGTTACTGCCAGCTGTTGGGGTAAGTGTGCTAGCATAAGTATTGACATTAAATGCTGCTGGGGGCAATGAAAAATAACTCGCCCTCTTTATCTTTTCACATCATCCCTCAAACCCCCCCAAAACCCAATCTTGCCTCCCAAAGTGAGACTAAGACCAGACTTGACAGACTCTCAGTACTTTGACATGCCAAGAGACAGCGCACAACCAAAACATGAACCCCCTCACCCCTCCCCATACACACACACCAAGGCAGTAGTGAAATAAAGAATAAATGGTGATATCGTTTTTTAAGTAGACAAAGAGCTCAATTATGGTACAGTCCAGGTAGTATATGAACTATTAGCACTAAATAATTGTCGCTATTTATCTTCCTCTGCTGTCGGAGGAAGTTTGTAAATTATACATTTCAGTGGCGACAGCTTTCTGAGTTGAGCAGACCTGAGACTGGCCAAAGTCCTGTAGGCAGGTACACCTTTTATTGATCAGGTTTCTCTGTTGTCTTTTACACTCAGAGAATAGCTGTTGCTGTGGCAGATTGTCCCCTTCTAATGGTGTTCAATGTCACCCCTTTCAACAAGTGTATTATGAAACTCAAATTAGGCACTCTATGGGTGCCTTGTCTGTTCACTCAGTGTATGCTCCAACCACGGTGAGTGATGTCTCGGTGAGGGAAATATTTAATTCGCAATTTCGCTCAGTGGTTGATGAGTGCCCACGAGGTGACACTTCTCATGGCTAACTTCAGTGTGAGAATTGGCAATGACAGGGTTGGCTATGAGGATTTTGAGTATGTTGACCATGGTGAAATTGTCTGGCTCCTTGTTCCTTGACTTTGCAAAAGGTCAGGGGCTGCAGATCACTGTATCCTGGTTCCAGTGCCCTGAGCCGCATTATTGGACTTGGTATTTCAGCACTGGTGATTGATCACATCCTTGTGGGCAGGCACTGGAGGCTCCTACAGAACTGCATGGCCTATAGAAGTGTCCAGTTTTTGAATTCTGACCACAGACTACTGCCTACTAGGAGAATGAGGCTAGACCCGGCCAAACCCTAAGATTAGGAGGTTTCTAATGAGTTTGCACATAGTTTGTTTGAAAATCTTGCAGACTTGGGTGTGACTGCTGATCCTAATGTGATGTGGAAGACCTTCCATGACAAGACTCGGAAGGTTGCCGAGGGTTGTGTTGGTGTTGCCGGTGTTCCCAGAAGGAGGTGTTTCATCTTGCAGGGAACCCTGGATATCATCGTGAGGAGTCATAGTGCATGGCTTGATGTCAACTCTGGTCTGTAATGTGAACTGAGAAGGACGACTATGATGGCTCTGATGGCAGAGGAATTTGTGAGGAAGTAACACACCACCTACGGTCTAGTGACCCACATCCTACTTACAGAGGAATCGAAGCATTACACACATCCAAATCTGTTCCTCGGAAAGTCACAATAAGGGCAGGTGATGGTGTGGTCCTTAAGGATTACGCTGCAGTTGTGACTATAGAAAGGTGTATTTTTAAAATTGATAATATCTATGTATTAGAAAAGTATTATAAGCACATGATAAAAGTAGACACTATATTTTACTAAGTATTAAGATGTAAGAGTTAGCATTGAAAAGGCTTATGCCTACATTTTTTTATGATTCTGTATTAGCTAGAAATTACCAATAGTTAATTAAGTCAATGGTTAGACATGCAGGAGAGTTGGAGAAGGATGGGCTCCTCGCTTAGAGAAAGAATGTGAACTCTCTGGCTGTAAATAATTGTAGCAAGCGTCAAACTAGTAGAGAGTAAGGATAGGCCTTGTCAAACAGAAATGTTGGACAGAGAGGGGTTTTGCCACCCCCTTAGCTAAGAAATATTTGTAAAATTAATTAGAGGCAAGATTAGAGCAGTAAAATGATAGGAGTCAGATGAGGATGAATAATGGCTTGTATGATAAGAATTGTAATAAAGGCTCACGGGCTCATGTCATCTGAATTAAGTCTGTATATGCGTTGTATGATAAAGCTTGATTCTTCTGCCTGTCATGAGACTCTGAGTGGCTTCTTTGGGGCTGAGGGTGCCCGTGCTGCCTAATCAACTTCAACATGACCTGCTGGGCTGGCCATTTTGAGCAGCTGTGTAAAGCTGATCCTCCGGCAAGGACGTTGGACATCTCTGGGCTCACGGTTCTTGAGGCTGGACATGGAGAAATGGCTAATAAGATTTTAGGTCAACATATGCACAAACCAGAGATTACCAACACAACCAGAAATAAAATTAGATAACATAAAGAGAAAACTAACACATTCAAGGAGTATTATAGCTACTTATATTCCTCTAAATGTAAAAAAGATGATACATAAAGTGAAGGTTTTTTTTCATACAAACACAACAACTTGATGTTGTAAGTGCAAGGAAGTTGAGGATTCAAATTTGTCAGAAAGATGAATAGCTGAAGAAATGGGCATTTCAACAGATACAGTTTGGAAAATAATTCATGAAATGTGGGTCAAAGGTCAGTGCAAGATGGGTTCCAAGAATGCTGACGCCATGTCAGAAGGCTAGAAAGCTCTGGTACTGTCTGGGGAACTTAGAGATGATCCGTGAAGACCAAGTGAATTTTTTTCATCGTTTGATGACTGGAGATGAGATTTGGGTCTATCACAGAGATCCTGAGTCCAAAGTGGAGTCAATGCAGTAGAAGCACAAGTCATACCCAACTCCAAAAAAATTAAATACAGAAAAATCTGCAGGCAAAGTGATTGAAACCGTCTTCTGGGGTACTGAGGGACTTTTGCTTCTGAAGTTCATGCCACATAAGACAACCATAACTGGTGAGAGTTATGGCAACACAATGATCTCTTTGCGTGAGTCAATCAAGGAGAAAAGACAAAGAAAACTCACAGCTGGTGTGCTGCTTCTTCATTAAAATGCACCGGTTCACATGTCACGTCAATCACAGGCTGCCATCCGTAAATGTGGATCCCATCAGCTGAACCATCGACCCTACAGTCTTGATCTGGCTCCCTGAGATTATTTCCTGTTCCAAATTTTGAAAAAATATCTCTGTGGACAACGGTTTTCAAGTTTTCATGAAGATGTCAAGGCAGCTGTGACGTAATGGCTTGAAGGTCAAACAGTTTTTTTTTCAAAGGGGTTAAAGTCATCGCAGGAAAAATGGATGAAGTGTATGGAACTATCAGGGCCTATATTGAAAAATAAAACAAAACTTTTTTGAAAACTCTTTTCATTCCTACTGAGGTAGATAAATCATTGAACGCCTCTCATATACTACTCACAAACTACTTTATACTAGCCCGGAAACCTCAGTCCACATAAATAACACAAACACAGAATACTTTAGATTATAATGAGATACTTGACAAGGGTGCCCACTATCACTGATGCTTTTTACATTAGCCATTCAGCTATTGGCTACTCATATCCAGAAGAAGCCAGAGGTAAAGGGGATTATTAGATAAAGAAAATATCACTATATGTAGACAATATGGTGCTTTATATATGGTGCTCTATATATTAGGCCCACAATCATCTCCACCTTTAATCTTAAACATGTAATGAGAAATTCATAAAATTTCTAGATTAAGAATCTGAATAAAAGTGGGTTTTTCCCAATGAACTCTGTTGCTTATTATACTAGATTAGAAAGCAATTTGATCATAATATCAAGTGAATATAAAGATCTTTTCCAATACAGTTTTAGAAGAACCCCCAGATAAAATCAATGAAGATGTTAACAGATGGTTCACTCTCCATTTAACCATAGCAAGAATAATATTGTTACAATGAACATATTCTTTAACTCACTATATTTATTCCAGAGTGCCCTGATATACATAAACATATTATTTTTAAGAAATTAGACTCATTTATAACTTCATTCATATGGAATTCAAAATGATCAAGTTGCATTCAAAATGCAACTTTGCCAAGATCTTAAACAGAAGTTGGCATGGCACTACCTAACTTTCAATTTTACTGCTGTGCTGCAAATATATACACAGTAAAATCCTGGAAATCTGTAGAAATTCATGAATCCACACCAACCTGGGTTGCAATGGAAACAAATCCTACTTTAAATGTTCCTTATGTCAGTTCACCAGTCGTCCACCAATTACTTGAAATATGGAATCAATTCAGAACACATTTCATATTATTTTCCTATAAAAGATAATATTTATTTCAATCTTCTCTGACCTACTCAGTGTATAACTCATGGAAATTGCTAAGTATTAAAACTCTTACAGATCTTTGTATTTGTAAGATCTTTGTTGTTTGTACAATGTATTTACATCTTATGAACAATTTCAGTCTAAATTTAACTTCCTAGCCACATACCTCATTTCCTATGTGCAATTTAAAAGTTTTGTTCAAAGAAACCTGCCCAACTTTACACATCTTGCACCTGTATTAATTCCATAGATCATACTGATTAGTCTTGATGAAGACTCAGATAGTGTTTCAATAATAAATAAAAAATATTTTATATAATCTGTCCTTCAAAAATCCTAGGGAACAGTGGGGAAACGACCTTTCAACTGGCATCTCAGAAAAGAGTTGAACTCAGTCATACAAAGAACACACTTTAGTGCTATATGCAAGTATTCCATAATTAAACTAAAGGTTAAAACTGTCCAAAATGTAGCCAGGGCAAGACCCAATCTGCAAGTGGCTGCATCTAGCTCCAGCTTCACTAGACTCTAGGTTTTAGGAATGAACAAAATGAACATTATTTTGGATTAATATGTTTATTTCTCAAACAGCCTTGGTGTTTCAATCACTCCTAATCCACTAACAGTGATATTTTGTTTCATGGGGAGATATCGATTGTAATAGTCTATACAATGTAACACTACCAGCATGCTGACTTATCATACTCAACTGGAAGAATAACAACCCACATTCTATAACTCAGTGGGTAAGCAACAGTCTAAATATTAACTTAAATTTGAAAAAAAAAAAACACATTCTCTCTTAGAGGATACGTCCAATATCTTTTTAAAACATGACTAGAAGTCATCAATATTATTTTAGATTATGCAGTTTGGGTCTGCATTTGGCTCTGTAAAGTAGTTTTTAGTTTTATCATTTCTCAAAAAAAATATTTGTCAAAAAAAAAAAAGACACAGACAACATCTCAATAATATAAAAACATTCGAATGCCCCTTCCATTTAAAGACCCCAGGGTACGGTGGGAAAATGTTCTTTCACTTAACATCTCAGAAAAGGAGTGGAAGGCAGCCATGCACAGAGTACTCTCTAGTTCCATAATCATAAATATATAACCATTCAACTTAAAATCTTTCATCAATCACATTTATCTCATTTAAAAATGTCCAAAATGGATCCAGGCCAAAATTTCTGGCCAAGTGAACATTGCAATTTAGCTCCAGCCTCATTACGCCACATGTTTTGGAAGTGCACCAAATTAACAACATTCTGAATAAAAATCTTGAATCTCTATCACACAGCCTTGGTGTCACAATCAGTCCTGACCCATTAACAGCTGTGTTTGGTGTACTCCCAGATGGGCTTAAACTGGAGAAGGACAAACTGACTGTAAATGCCTATACTACATGATTAGCATGCAGATTATATACATCTGGAAGAATCCTAGCCCACCTGTTATATGTCAGTGAGTAACTGATGTTCAATGCTATCTGAAACTAGAAAAAAATAAATTCTCACTTAGAGGATCTGTTCAAAACTTTTTAAAAATATGACAAGATCTAATTCAAAACATTTTATAATAAGTATTTATATCAGGGAAAAGATATTCTCCCTTCTTTGTTGTTTTTAAAGATTTACTCTTGTTGGCTCTCCTTTTTTTTCTCTCGGGTTGGGGCTAAATTATGGTTTGTTAAGTTTTACTTGATTGTAAGTACTGTATTTGTTTTTGTGGTATAAGTTAGACTTGATCTTAGGAAATATTTTCTTTTTCAAATAAACTAAATAATAATAAAAATAATAAAGATATTCTTTTTCCCTTTATACCTGTGTCACTCTTTTTCTTTCTTTTGGGTCTGGGTTGAATCACATTTTTTATTTTTTGTTTTCTATTTTTCTTTTTTTTTATTATATTTAATTCAAAGTAATTATCTGTACTCGGTATAGGATTATTATATATTTGATTAGTAGAATACTATCATAATGTTCTTATTTAAAACATATAAAAAATACAGAGAGCCCCATAATCAGTTATCTACAGCCAATACAAACACATTTGCTGTGACTCAAGTGTGATCAACAGGATAAAGAGTGGGTGGAATCAGAAATGAAGAAGTGTCCAGGGAAGGATAAAACATGACTGTAGCATTTTCTGAAGGCTGACTCCTGAGACAAGTTGCTCTGCAATTCAACTAGACTTTCAGCATTTCTTGAGTATGGCAGCCTTTAGGCTTGCTCAGACATTTTTGATCAAAGTGCGTTTCAATGTTTTCTTACAAGGCTGGGGCAAACTTTTTGGCGGGCAGATGGGGTGGAGGAAGTTCTAGGTTCTGAAACTTTTAAGTATACTGTATATTTTTTTACATTTTCAATTGTTTCTATTTCCTTTATTTTTTTAATGTAAAAACAGAGGTGGTCTGTGTTTTATGTCAAGCAAAGCATTGTGTCCACATATTAAAACTGTCTCAGAAACTGCCCATCTAATATTTACTAGATTAATTCCTTGCCACCTATTTGAAACATCTCAAACGTTTTTCTGACATTTGTTTATATCCCAAAGAAAGCCATTATTATTATTATGGATTATGAACATTCACATTATAAGTGAATATTTTTGTTGTTGTATATTTTAAGAAAACAAAATGTAAGAAATATTTATCCTAAACATCATTAAAATTTTACCTACCTGACATATTCTGGATCATTGTTAGATTTAAAAATACAATTTTTGTTATGCCACGCTCAACCGTAACAGTCAGGTCACTTCTCAAAACTCCTGCTTCCAACTTACAGACAGAGACTACATATTCCTGATCAGATTTAAATGGCTATGCAACTGTTAGAAATTGATCTGTCAAAAATGCAGCAAATACACTGTCTGCCTATGAAAGAACTTCACTTTTGTCCTAATACTGAAGGTTTGCAGTTACATTTTCAGATTAGCAATAGGTACAAATGCAATAAATGCATCTAAGAGTGCTGGAAAGCTATTCAAAAGCACAATAGTATATCACATCTTTATAAATGTAGGAATATAATCTTTTATTTTAGTAACTTTAGCACACTAGGCTTTCTGTGAATTGAAGTCTGACTGCTTTTCTCCCTTGCTTTGCTTGTTTGACTGCATGTTAAGTTGCTATTATGCTCTGCATTTCTATCACAGCAGGTGCTTCATCTGTGGTCCCACTACAAAATTTTCGCCAAGGTGGTTGGAGTCTTTCGATGACTTTAAATATCAGCTAAAAATATCCAGCACTCTTGTAAGTTTCCTGCCAGCTCTTTAGGTCAAGCTGCTTCTCTGTGATTGAAAAGTCTTCATCTACCACCCACAGAAAATTAAGAGCTGCACAGTCTCTTTTAGGGCAGCAGCCTCATTGTACATTTTTTTAGTAACCTGATTTTAATATCTGCAGGAAATTCCTCAACCCTTTAGGCTAAGATGTTCCTCGCCAGATAAATGTTTTTCTCAGGAATCTTAATCTCAAACAACTGTAGTGAGGCACTGCATTACAGTCTGATCTTCCAAAAACGTCTCTCTGTGCTGTGCTATTACCTGAGCTAATTGATCACATTTGCACAGGTTAAAAAAACCTTACTAGATAATCCATAATTCCATCTATCCATCCATTCCCAAACCTGCCAATCCAGAGCAGGATTGTGTGGAAGCTGGACACAAGGCAGGAACAAACCATGGGCAGGTGAATACCCTCAGACACAAACACACACCATTCACCGAACCTGCATGTCTTTGGACTGTGGAAGGAAACCGGAGCACTCAGAGGAAACCCACTTGGACTGGATGAATCCAGTAGTCCCAAAATAATTTTCTTTTAAGGTTACTCTTTCAGTTGAAGGTTTGGCAGCATTCCACATCTTATATTGTGTATAGTATCACAATATATTACAGCACCAACAATATTTATTTATAATGAACATTTTCATACAAATGGTGTGGCTCAAACTGCTTTATAGGATGAAGAAAGAGGAAAAAATGGCAAAATATATAAGAAAAAAAAATTAGACAATACTAATTAACATAGAATAAAACAAAGATCCGATGGCCAGGGAAGACAGAAAAAAAATAAAAATCTCCAGATGGCTGGAGAAAAAAAAAAAATCTGCAGTGGTTCCAAGGCCATGAGACCGCCCTGCCTACGCTAGACATTCTACGTAATATAAATGACCTCAATCAGTCCTTATGGTATTCAGTGTTCACATGGAAGAACTTGATGATGACGGTCATGTGGACTTCTGGCCTTTAATCCATCTATGTAGGGACATCACGGTGCTTTGATTGTGTGGTGTTGCCGCAGATCGCCACCACAGAAAACTGGAAAAAGGACAACAGAGAATTGTATACATTGGCAACTGTCTCAACAAAAATAAACTACAAATGCATCCATTGAATTCTGTGAAAAAATAATCATAATTCCAGTATTGTAAATAACAGACAACCACTGCAGACTTTTGTAGTCCTTTCTAATGGAGCCATTGTTAAAATAAATACAGCATATGCAAGCCAAGTAACTGGTTCTCATGAATGCAAATGGTGTGCAGAAACAATGTCTGCAAGCTGACAGTCAAATTAAGAAAGATTTTTGTAATCTGAGAAATCCTGTTGGGATCAAATAGACCTCTAACTTTTTTTCCTGCTGGCAATCCTGACACAATGAAATACATAATATGGCAAACAACTCTTGAGGGGAAATAATCTTTTAAGGGCTATACTCAATTTTAGATTACGGACTATGTCATGGGCTTTTAAAAATTGAAATTGGGCCATACCTAGCCTAACAGCCAAAGTGTTGGACAGCCCTTTACTTTATAATAGATTTAATATACAATTAAAATCAAGTTGTAGTTTTGTAATATGTCTTGACCTACTGAATTAGTCAAGTGTTTGTCACATATATTATTCAATGTGCCTTCTGAGACATAATGGGTGAAGTACGTATGTGGTAACAATGTACAAACACCAATATATAAACAAAACAAAGAACAGAAAAAAGAAACAAATGGCAAAAAAAAAAAAATGGAGAATATTGCAAAGAAAGAGAAAAGAGTGTATAAAAAAGGTGACAAAACATGTTCAAACTCCTCCAGACCCTGTGATGTTGCAGCTACTCCTTGGTTATAAAAAATATGTATAGTTTTTTTACTGTATACCCCAAAACTGTGTCTCGTGAATAGACAATGTTGTCTTGCTACACTTATAAAAACAAAGCTATTTCTGGCATTAGAATGTTCATTTCAATAAAAATATATCTCTAAAATACATGACTATTTTTTTAAATGAAGGCTGCAGAGTTTACATAATTTAAAACAGATACAAAGATCACATCACATTGAATTCAACTATAATGACTGATCATTAGATAAAATTCTTAAGAGAGATCAAATTGCCTTTCTTTAAGGAGTTTGAATGAATTTACTTCTATAATCCAAAGACATGTAGTAATAGTGTCTCTCATTTTAAATTGGGCTACATTGTAGGTATACTGTATGATTGGGCATACTGTAGTTACCAATGTGAATCAGTAACTCATGTCATCTGTTCATACAATTATTTAAAACACATCAATAAAGCTATATTCAACAAATTTTCTAAATTAAAATAATGAGTAAACAGGATATACATTATACAATCCAAATACAGTAAATTCCTCCCTTAAAATTATATCTTATGCAAAAACAGAGACATCAGAAAAACCTTTACAAAGCCTTTACTGTCTTAAGGTATAATGTCCTCTAAAAAGGACACCTACTATTTGCTTTATTCCTCATTCTCTAAGCAGCACATATATCAATTTCATGCCAGTTGGCTCTGAGATGGGTATTGTCTAATGGGAACAGGGATCTAGAAATGTGAAGTGTTTCCAGCTACCTACCTAATAGGAATGCATGCCTTTCAGCCTGACTATTCCATAAATGTGCTGTAACTTTTCACTTGATTTACTTTGTCAGCTCTTCATTTTACCTGGGTATATATTTGTACAGTAAAATGATCAAGTTGCTTCTGCTTTGCACCAATGAACATAAATGTGTTTTTCACGAAGCAATTAGCTATCCATATGCTGCAGTATATTGGAAATCTTGTATGACTTGGAAAATTAACCTTTTTCCAGCAGAAAAGTTTACTAAGGGTAAACTTCAGTAGCTTAATTTGATAAGGTGGTTAATTTTAGTTGTTCTCATTGACACAGATGTAAACAGTGCTTTGGTTTATTTTTTTAATAATTTCACTTTACTTTTTTTCTTTACAGTTTACTCTGGTTTAATTCATTTCTGAAGTATATTTTGAATCCAAATATATAGAAAGCAAGATCTGACCAACACCTTCATCATCTTCACTAAAAATAGCCAGATTTTTCATAATGTAAAAAAATTAATGCATTACCCTCAAAAAAAATACACAGTATACGTTGAAACTCAAGTGTAACAAAAATGTTATTTATGGACATAAAAAGAACCATGAACTGTCAGATTGCGATTTCTGAAGCAAAATCATGTTCTGATCTGTAAGAAGCAGGGATCAGCCAAGTGCTGATGATGCACAAATAAGGTTAAAGGTTCCAGCATAATTTTTCAAAATTATCAGATATTATTTTCAGATCTTTCAGACAATGACCCTTACAAAAAGAGGTCAGATCATGCAGCACAATGCTTTGTCCTTCTGTTCTGCAGGGTAACTTTAAAGGGTTTTCCTTAATGGTATTATTTTGATGTCTCAAACACTATAGGAAGGTCATAATTGAAATAACAAAATAAGATTATTTCAAGCAGCCATATAACCTAAGAAAGCACAATATTTCCTGGTGTCCTCAGGTTGTTTCTTCACATTATTGTGAACATCATACAGTACATTATACCATACTAATATGTAATGATATATACTGCATATATTTAAATACAGTATCCTGTATATTAGTGTTGGACCGATAGTAACGTTTTGACTTTGGCATTGATACCAGTTTTTGAACCTCCGTTCCAGTATCAAAACAGTACTGAAGCAAAAAACTGATAACTTTGCATAACCCCATTCCATACCCATAGTTACACAATTGAGGGTCTACCCAGGGCTTCACATAAACATGTGAGCATCTGCCGGGACACAGAATCGCACATTTCCCTACTTTGCTATAAATTTACTGTCCCCTACATAGTCTGCAGTGCGTTGAAGAGTAATATATGGTGGTGTATCCACCCTGGGTGGTGGGATTCAGGGTGGTTTAGGGGGACTGTCCCATCACTGCCTTGCTAAAAGTAGCGATACTATTTTAATTTCTCTAGCACATGAGTTCCTATATTTTTACCTGAGGACCCTAATAAGAAAATCAGCAGCATACTGGGACCTAAGAAGAAGGTTATTGTCATAATGACCAATGGTCATATAATAAAAAAAAAATTTTGTTTCATTTCAAGCATTTTTCTCACATGAATATTACGAAAAAAGAAAAGTGGGAAACAAACAAATTGTTGAAACAATACTCATGTCATCCAATCCTGATTGATAAAATGGAAGTTTATGAACTCATCATATTTTAAAATATGTGTGTGAATGTGAAAATTGTCAATTTTCTGTACTTGAGATAGAAAAGGAGGCACCAGCAACATTAAGACTGACTATGATGATCATAGGACTAAGGATTGCCAAGCCTCTTGATGTGGCTGATAATTGGAGCTCCTTCCAGTTCTCAATAAAGACCAATCAAACCAGTATCCTACGGTGTTATATTCTTTAAGCTTTAACTTTAAGCATTAGTTATATTCTTCAAAGCTGAATGGATGAAATGGTGGAAGATACATCAGTAATGGAGATCACAATAGTAAGATGTGAGTATCTCCTTCATATTAATGCAAAAGCAAAATTACAGCAAAGTATATGATAGTTTTCAGAAACTGTACAATGATCATTTAAGCAGCAAATTATACACTGGAGCTCAAGCTTTATTTATTACGTTCAAAAAATGAAATAGTAACTTGGAAGGTGATTGCAAAGATACTAACATAGACACCTATCAATACGCAGTTTAACAACTGATAAACTATCAACAAGAAAAGGCACAAAAGGACACCAACAGAACTTGAACTATTACTATGGTGTGTTTTGCTAGCTGTTACAAGCACTTCTGGATGTTTCCAACTTCTTCTTCTTCTTTTGGCTGCTCCCATTAGGAGTCACCACAGCGGATCATCTTCTTCCATATCTTTCTGTCCTCTGCATCTTGTTCTGTTACACCCATCATCTGCATGTCCTCTCCTACCACATCCATAAACCTTTGCTTAGGCCTTCCTCTTTTCCTCTTCCCTGGCAGCTCTATCCTTAGCATCTTTCTCCTAATATACCCAGCATCCCTCCTCTGCACATGTCCAAACCAACGCAATCTCCCCTCTCTTACTTTGTCTCCCAACCATCCAACTTGAGTTGACCCTCTAATGTACTCATTTCTAATCCTGTTCATCCTCATCACGCCCAATGCAAATCTTAGCATCTTTAACTCTGCCACCTCCAGCTCTGTCTCCTGCTTTCTGGTCAGTGCCACCGTCTCCAACCCATATAACATAGCTGGTCTCACTACCGTCCTGTAGATGTTCTCTTTCACTCTTGCTGATACCCATCTGCCACAAATTATTCCTGACACTCTTCTCCACCCATTCCACCCTGCCTGCACTCTCTTTTTCACCTCTCTTCCACAGTTCCCATTACTCTGTACTGTTGATCCCAAGCATTTAAACTCATCCAACTCTATTCCCTGCATCCTCACCATTCCACTGACCTCCCTCTCATTTACGCACATGTATTTTGCCTTGTTCCTACTGACTTCATTACTCTCCTGTCTAGAGCATATCTCCACCTCTCCAGAGTCTCCTCAACCTGCCCCCTAATATCACTACAGATCATAATGTTATCAGCAAACATCATAGTCCATGGGGACTCTTGTCTAATCTCGTCTGTCAACTTGTCAATCACCAAATAATTGCAAATAAGAAAGGACTCAGGTGATCCCTGATCTAATCCCACCTCCAACTTGAATGCATCTGTCACTCCTACCGCAGACCTCACCACTGTCACACTTCCCTCGTACATATCCTGTACAACTCTTACGTACTTCTCTGCCACTCTCGACTTCCTCATACAATACCACAGCTCCTCTCAAGGCAGCCTGTCATATGCTTTCTCCAGGTCTACAAAGACGCGATGCAACTCCTTCAACATCCTCAGAGCAAACATTGCATCTGTGGTGCTCTTTCTTGGCATGAAACCATACTGCTGCTCAATAATCATCACCTCACTTCTTAACCTAGCTTCCACTACTCTTTTCCATAACTTCATGCTGTGGCTCATCAATTTTATTCCCCTGTAGTTACTGCAGTCCTGCACCCCCCTTATTCTTAAATATCGGCACCAGTACACTTCTTCTCCACTCCTCAGGCATCCTCTCACTTTCCAAGATTACAATAAACAATCTGGTTAAAAACGCCACTGCCATCTCTCCTAAACACCTCCATGCTTCGATAGGTATGTCATCTGGACCAACGGCCTTTCCATTTTTCATCATCTTCATAGCTATCCTTACTTCCTCCTTGCTAATGCATTGCACTTCCTGATTCACTATCTCCACATCATCCAACCTCTTCTCTCTGTCGTTCTCTTCATTCATCAGCCTCTCAAAGTACTCTTTCCATTTGCTCAACACACTCTCCTCGCTTGTGAGTACGTTTCCATCTTTATCTTTTATCACCTTGTCTAGCCAATCGGTACAGGTCCTCTTCTCCCACCTTATTGTCCAACCAGTCATACAACTCATTATATGCCTTTTCTTTAGCCTTCGCCACCTCTCTCTTCACCTTGTGCCTTATCTTCTTGTACTCTTGTCTACTTTTTGCATCACTCTGATTATCCCATTTCTTCTTTGCCATCCTCTTCCTCTGTATACTTTCCTGTATTTCCTCATTCCACCACCAGGTTTTCATTTTCCTCCTTCCTCTTTCCAGATGTCACGCCAAGCATGAAGGGAAAATAACTCCTTCCCAAGGGTGACCACTGTCTGCCTGGATTAGACACAAATTTCTAGGTCATAACTAATACCTTATTCACACTCACTTGTGTAACTTCCTTTAAGAAGAGGTTGCATGCATGCTTTTTCTATTATACTACTATAGCAGCAATCAACACTGTCCATCAAGAACAATTTACTCCATCATCCTGATAGACTATGTGCCATTTCACTATCTTTTACCATAAATGCATCTGTACTTCATGTATGTACTTTTGGTCAGTGTAACCATTTCTGTGGAAGGAGAAGTTACTAAGGAATGAGAGTTGAAGGAGCTGCCACCTATGTCTCAAAGTATGCAGTGAGCAGTTCATTAAAAGGTTTCTTTCTTATTTTAGAGTGCTCTATGCTTGTTATATCTGAGCAGAAGCACACTTTTGATACCTCAAGAAGTCATGGCGAAAGAACTACATGATGGAAAGATGAAAGCATGTCTGGAGAAGAGGAGCACTCAGACGTCAAAGGCAAAATACAACCAAGCCCACCTGCAACTAATTGGAAGGGGAGGTATTTATCAGCGAACAAGGTAGGCATAGTATATTACCTTTAAGAAGAGTTTTTCTGAGTTTCAGTTATTGCAGTAATAGTACTAATCAAAGCACCTCTTCACCTATTTGGAAATGACATTAGTGACCCACTGTATAACAGTAGTTGTGTACGATAATGAGGATATAATTACTATTTCTAATGTACTGAAAATCTTTAAATATAAATAAGATTTTCACATCAAGCAAATTAGTATTGCTGTTGATTGCACTACTAAACTTGCATTCCATTGCAGTTTAACTCCATTTATGCATGTGTGGATTGCGAACAGTTTTGGGTTAAAGCATTTGTTTGTATGAAAATGTTATTTGTTGGAGTTAAAATGATTTACTAAGACTGTTTCCCTGAAAAACACACTTTTGCTGTAGTTAAAACCTTATTGCTCTTTAGAAATATGTGTCTGTCCCCTAAAAGTAATTTAATAAAGTACATTTTTAAAGAAAGACAGAATCAAAAGCATATTCATATTAGGTAATCATAATAACTATTCATGGTGGCTCTAAAATTGGTACTGACCCCTACTCTCTTTTCTGTTTCTTTTTCCGGTTTCTTTGTGGTGGTGGCCTGCGGCACCTCCACCTACTCAAAGCTTCATGATGCTCCAACAATGATGGACGGATTAAAAGGCAGAAGTCTACGTGACCATCATCATCATCATCAAGCCCTTCCGTGAGAATCCTAAATCCAAAGAGGACTGTTTCATTTATGTTAGGTAGAATGCCCAGAGGGGACTGGGCGGTATCATGGTCTGGAATCCCTACAGATTTTATTTTTCTCCAGCCGTCTGGAGTTTTTTTGTTTTTTCTGTCCCCCCTGGCCATTGAACCTTACTCTTATTCAATGTTAATGTTGACTTATTTTGTTTTATAATTGTGTCTTTCATTTTTCTATTCTTTAATATGTAAAGCACTTTGAGCTACTGTTTGTATGAAAATGTGCTATATAAATAAATGTTGTTGTTGTTGTTGTTGTTGTAGGTAGACAATAGTCAATAATGGCCAACATGCTTTATTTATACTGAATATAGAAATGGTACCTATGAATTCATGCATCAGTATGCAAGTGTACGGTAATGATGTTCAAAGTATTGCAACACATTGTAGTGAACCCAATAATACCATCAATGAACGATGCCACATACACCAAAAAGCAAAAAATGTTATTGCAAAGTTTTCATTTGTGTTTCCTGCCAGTACATCATGTGATTGGTGTACCATGAACAGATACAGATGGGAGTAGACTGCGGCAAATGATGCTCAAAAGTTAGGGCTAGAAGAGGAGTCTCAGCATATCCCCAATTTGGAGTCTATCATGACCAGCAAACATGTAAAACTAAAAATATATTATTGCATCTAAAATATGAGACTGAGTTGTCAAGTAAATTTAGCTGCAACAAGAAAATAAATAAAGTAAGAGAAAAAAATGCTTTGGATCTGCACTGGCAATTGGTAGGTTGCCGGTTCGAATCCCGTAAATGCCAAAAAGGGACTCTGCTCTGTTGGGCCCTTGAGCAAGGCCCTTAACGTGCAATTGCTGAGCGCTTTGAGTAGTGAGAAAATCGCTATATAAATGCAAAGAATTATTATTATTAAAAAAATAAACTTGATGGGTCGGAATAAACAAAACAGTCAAACTGCAAAGGCCTTGTAATCAATTAAAAAAAAAACAACATTCTGAAAAAAGTCAGATTAAAATATAAATAACCCAATATCAAACTGCCTCACTGGTAAAAAAAAAAAACAAATTAGGGATTGTAGGCTTAATGAATTTGAAACCCTTCTGTATTTCTTCTGTGTCTTGCCCTACTTTCATTGTGTTTAGTGTTTTTCATTTTTCAAATTGTGCTAGATCATTTTGCAACGTTATTGATTTGATTTCTTGTTTAAAATCTTGCTGTGTTCAGTGATTATTGTATTTATTGCTTCCCTGATTTTTGTCATCATTGGGTAGTGTATTGCAGTAACTAAATGCCTTTTTCATTGAAACATCTTTTTTTCTTTTGAAGGATTATTAATTGTGTGTTTGAGTATTGTATAGAATAGCCAAGCAAAACGACACCTATATTGTAATCTTTTTAGTTAGCCAATAAAAAGTGTCATGTTGCTTGGCTTTTCTCTACATTCATAATGGTTAACATGGTACAACACCCTTGTATTGAGTTGTAACAAACAAAAAAGGTGAGAGAGCATAAAAGGGCACTGAAGTGTTCTCCACATCACTGATGACAATTAAACACAAAAATGTCTTCTCAGATGCAAGTCTATCACTGACTGTCCAAGATAATAATAATAATAATAATAATAATAATAATAATACATTTTATTTATATAGTGCGTTTCCCATGCTCAATGCACTTAAAATGATACAAATAGGTTCTGCATAGAACAATAAACAAATAAACACAGGATATACAAAAGCATTAAATAGAATAAAAGAATTAATAAACCAGAATATAATACTAAATTTAGTACTAAAAGAAGTGCCTGATCAAATCACATAATTTATGATATAACATACACACACAAATTATCCTGATCATCAGGACAGTAAGGTAAACTGAAAGAAGGGGCAGAGAGTTAGGGTTAAGGTAAAAGCCTTCCTTAACAGATGAGTTTAAAGTTGTTTTATAAAAGAATGAATGGAGTCAGCTGATCTAATTAATTTCGGGGATGGTGACAGAGCCAGTTTTCAATGCTCAAGGCCAGGAATAGATGAGTTCAGGAGGGTGGTCAACGAAAGTGATGCCCTGGGTGATTTGGCTGTCAATCTTCTGATTAGCAGAGGGAAAAAGAAAGAATGCATCAGGCAACAACGCCAACAACCTGGTTTGAGGACAATTACCACCAAAAGAGCCCTTAAACTGTCTCCCGCGCACGCAATTAACAGAGTTGATTCTTTAAGTTATTTTTTTTTATGTTTGTATTTATTTTCCTTCTCATATAGTCCCATACTTTAAATGCAAACTTATTTATTTCATAATCACTGTTTTATTTAGTAATTGTTTTTTCTTGCTGTTGATTTGTTTTATTATTAATATTTTATGTTATAATTCCATAGAAGGGTATCAACCCAGCAGCAGGACCGAGTATCTGCTCCTTTGTGTGAGGCGGAACAGGAGGAGCACTGCCAGAGTCCTACAACGTACAAAATTACCTTCAGCTGGCTACTGGTGTGCATGCTTCTGATGAAACTGTCAGAAAAAGACTCCATGAGGGTGGCATGAGTGCATTAACATTTTATGTTAATAATTCTAACAAGTTAGGTAAAACAGTTAATGTCAAATAAATACAATATAAATAACTTTTATTGGGAGTAGATTCTTTTGGGGAAAATAATTAAATAATATAGGAATAACTATGCACTAATTTCTGTCTTTTTTAAAAAAAAAATGACAAGTCAAAACCATTTAACTAGATTTATGAAGTGCATTTATTGTATTATGAATAAAGAAACATGACAAATGTGAAACTGTAGTTAACAGTGTATTATGTAGGTTGTTATGAATATCAAGTAATGCTCTATGAGCTACCAAATGTTCCAATTGTATTTCAGTCATTTGTCAATAATATTATAAGATAATTGCTTGGATTAAAGATAGTGGATGACAGTAATTTTCCCTCCTAATTTCAATACTCAGGTTTTTCATGTTATACAATTTGTTTGGTAAGCTTTTGAAAATCACACATACACTGCTCAAAAAAATTAAGGTAACAGTTAAATTACACATTGGATCTCAATGAATGAAATATTCAATTGGAAAACTTTTACTAAGTAATACTGTGTAATTCGTTGACAACAAAATGATGTAACAACAGTCAATGGAAACCAAAATTACCCACCCATTGGGTGGATTTAACATCATACTGAAAATCCAAGTCAAATGTTGAAATTAAAGGCTGATCAACTAGCAGGAATTTTATCACGGCAACTCATAATGTAACTCAGTAGTGTGCATGGCCCCCACATGCCTGTATGCACTCCCTAAAATGTCTGGGCATGCTCCTGATTAAATGGAAGTTGGTGACCTGGGGGATCTCCTTCCAGACCTGGATCAGGGCATAAGTGATCACCTGGACAGTCAGTGGCGCTACTTGAATGCACGGAAGAATAACGTCCAAGAGTTCTCAATTGGATTCGGGTCTGGGGAAAGTGCAGGCAAGTCAATGACATCAGTGCCCTTGTCATCCGGGAACTGCCTATGCATTCTGGCCACATGAGGCCAGGCATTGTCCTGCACCAGGAAAAACCCAGGGCTCACTGCCCTAGCATAAGGTCTGACAGTGGCTCTGACAATTTGATCCTGGTAACTAACAGCAGTTATGGTACCACTACCTATCATGTGGAGGTCTGTGCGACCCTTCAAGAATATGCCTCCCAAGGCCATCACTGACCCATCAGCCAACTGGTCTTGGCAGATAATGTTGCAAGCCGAATAATGTTCACTATGGCGTCTCCAAACTCTTTCATGTCTGTCACATGTGTTCATTTCATTTGTGAAGAGAACAGGGCACCAATGGCAGAGCTGCCAACTGTGGTATTCTCTGGTGAATGCCAATCAAGCCGCATGTTAATGGGCTGTGAGCACAGTTCCCACTAGAAAATGGCCTTCATTCCACTCTCATGGAGTCTGTTTCTGACAGTTTGGTCAGAAACATGCACACCAGTAGCCAGCTGAAGGTCATTTTGTAGGGTTCTGGCAGTGCTCCTCCTGTTCCTCCTCGCACAAAGCAGCAGAGACTTAGTCCTGCTGCTGGGTTGATACCCTTGTACGGCCCTTTCCCGCTCTCCTCATGTAACAGCCTGTCCCCTAGTATCTCCTCCAGGCTCTTGAGGCTATCCTTGGATATGAATGTGCCATTCTGGAGTAGCTGGATTAGCTGTGCAACCTGAAATGACTGCAGGTACCGTTTCATGCTACCAGTAGTGATAAGGATACTAACAAAACATAAAACTTGAGATGAATCAGTCAGGAGGGATAGAGAGAGACCAATTATCTGTGGCCAATCCAAATGTGATTGCTTACCATCTGAACTTTCATTTACAACAAATGGTTCTGGTGATCTGGTGGCTATGGATATTACAAAGTATGTCAAGATGTGTTAAAAATACTGTTGATCTAAATCTATATACTGCTTTTGTGGTGGGTAACTTCAGATATTACCTATAGATAGACCCATATGTTATCAGACTTCACTGCTGATTTTCTACCCCTCCATGGACATGCTGCAATTTCAGTAGTAGTGTGTACATTTTCATAAGCTGCATGTTTTACATGAGAGACTGCATAATATTTTACATTTTTCTTTGTTATATATCTATTGTTTATTGTTTTGGGATGACATTATTACTAGTGCAGTTTTAGTCTTTTCTGGATTGTAACCTAAGCCAAGTCAACATCAAAAAAATTTAAATAAATGCTATTTTATCATTAAAGTGTGTAATCCAAAAGAACGGCCAAAAACAGCAGCAGTTAAAACACAGGCAGGAAGGCAGATTGAGAACAAAGTATCCAAAGCATTAAGCAAAGGCAAACTCCAAAGCAAATAAATGTGTGTAACAAGAAAAAAAACTACAGGCTTTCTCAAGGACAGGGAGCATACTACTGAAATGAAAACAAAACCTCAAGTTAGGCCCCCACTTTTATTCTCATTGCATCTCCCACAACATGAAGCATAATTAACATTTCACAGCAACATACACTTAATGGAGGGAATAGTGGAAAAATGCCAGCAAACCACACCTGTGATGCTTCCATATCCACTCAACAATACACAAAATGTGTATGGCCCACAGGAGAGCCAGCAGGTAGAGTCACACCACTGACTGGAGCAAGAGTTGTTGCAATGCCCACTGGAAGACACTCTGCAGCCAGCTGGTCTGGGAAATCCACACAAGTGGGCCAGGAAATCTATAACACCTTCAAGTGTTCAGGTTTAGCAATATCTAAAAGAACTACACACCAGCTGGAGCCAGACAATCTGGAATGGTCATTCTGTGGGCAAAAAACTGTAGTAAAGATAGCATAAAAGCAGGTACAGAAAATATTGAAGTAAATAATACCTAACAGGAGAAAAGGTAGTGGGAGCTCCCATTTGAGCAAACAAAACATTCCTTTCCATTATTTGTACGAAAAGTATACTTAATTTAAACATCATGAGATCAACATTGACAATGTGTATCCTGTTGATCATTATTTAAATGTTGTATATTGCTAAATTAGTTGGGGGACAATAACTATTGGCTTCAAGCTCCTGCTATTCATTTTTTTTTTGTAGATATTGATAATGCTAACTAGACAGCGTTTAAACTCTGGTGGCCGAAATGTTAGTTTTGCTGTTGTAATAAGTACATAAGATTAATACTGTATGTCATTGTGCTCTGTACAAAAAATATTTTATAAATCCACTCCCATGTACAAGAAAGGGACAACTACAAAAATGGGCATTGTACTATTTCTGTGTGACAGAGTCAGGATGATATTGGATCTTCTTTTCCTTGTTTGGAATGGCACGATTTACCTCAGTGGGGGCCTGTACATGAAGAAAGGGTATAAAACCTTGGAACATTGCCCGACACACCTTTCAAGCCGAGGGACTGATGGGAGATAATTTCATCCGATCCTGAAAATCCTTCCAGCACAGTGAAGAAAAAGGCAGACTCTACACAAAGGTCGTCATGGCTTCCCATCTGTTATGCTGCATAAACCATTATTAAAGAAAGCTAACTTATTTTCTCTTATGTGGTTTCTTACCGCCGTATCACTAAGGTAGGGATATCACCTCTTTAAAAAAGAACTTATTCCAACCAGGGAACTAGCACCCTTATAGGAAAACAGCTGTGTCTTATATACATGTCATTTTTAGCTTTAGTTTTAATTCATATTTAGTAGCCTAATACACAGCCATTTGAGATCTGCTGTTTATGTATATTTAATTGCAAAGCTGTTTATAACTTTTTGCCTATTTCTCCACTGTTAATTCAAAAAGAGATGGCAAAGACCATAACTGAATTTTAAAAATTACAAACATATAACTCTTGTTCTTCAGTAGTGCACTCTTGTCCAGAGAACTTTAATTTTACCCCATAAATTCATGAATGGTTAAGCTGACTCTCTTCCTTATGGGAAGGATTGATGCCTATGCTCCATAACACAATATTTGATCACAAGCCGCCGGCTTGCTTAAAAATCCAATAACAAAACAGAAAAAAAAGAAGTTTGATGTGGCCTGTCTCAGGATTTAAGTAATGTCTGGAGATTCATCATTTTAGTATCTTGTACCAGAGGTCCCCACTGTACAATGTTAATATGTTCAAGAAAAAAACAATGCGACACACTTTACAATGACACAACACATAGTGGATCCACTCCTGTTAAGAAATAATGTAATGTTAAAGTGAACTGAATGTAACTAATTTTGTCTGTAATGCAGCTTTTTAAATCAACATTGCTTCATTTAAAAAAATAAATCAATGTCAGATATTTAATGGCAGCTAATGAAGATATTTTGTTTACATTGAGAAGGAGAACAGTCTTGTTTAATATGGCTGGGGGCTTTAAGGTGAGCTGTGTTTTAATTAGAGGAGAAGTGATAAACAGAATCATCAGAATTTTCACTCACTTCTACCTAAAAAAAAATCAAACACTTGTTGTGGTGCTTCATCAGAAGCTAACTGGAGCCATGCCAGGCCAACTTGAGAAGCAGCAGGTAAAGTCTCACACACACGGTGTGTCAAATATGTTATTTATTCAGTTTGTCTTTATTAACTTGATTTATTATACTGTATTGTGTGATACAATCCCAATCACATCTTTTCATCATTAGTGTTCAGTCCTTAGCTTTACACGTAAATTGTATAAACATCAAAAAAATGTCCTTAAATAAAATTATCGGATAGTTCCATCATTTTTCACGGTCATAAATCTATTCCAGGGAAAAAAAAAAAAACAATTGTATGGTGAAAAAATTGTAGCAAATTGTCAGCATTGCATATGAAACTTTTTGACAACTGTAACTAGTATGTCTTTATCATTGACTTTCTCTTCTCTGTGTCCTGTGGTGGCACTTGGTTTACCAAGGATTGCCAATGGGGTATGCTTGTGTATGTTTGTTATTTTGATTTTTAATTTAACAATACTAAATTTGTGATAGGGTAAACCATGCTTGACTGAGGTGCCAAGGTTCCTCAGTATAGAGGAAGTGGACTTTACAAGTAAATAATTTAATATAATCAAAAATTTAATTTATAAGTTTGTCTCACTCTTACTCTTCTTATTTTTTTACTTGCAAAATATTCAAATCCTTCAGCTTTCTTCCTGCAGTTAATGTAAAAGTCCGTTGCAAAGGTTGTCACTAGACCTGGAAGGTGTAACCATATTTCTCCTCTTCTTAAGTTTCTATATTCACTTCCATTTAAATTTTCCATTTCCATTTCCTGCCTGGATTTTGGGGGTGCTTCTGGGAAATTAAGGTTGATTGGCTTGTTCCTGTTTTTTTCCACCATGTTTATCCTCATGTTCTCATATACACATTGCTATGAAGTGGTGGCTATGGGGACAAGTAGTAGGCATGCATTGGTTTGTGAAATTATGGATACTACATTTATACTTCTATATTGAGTGCATCCTCCACTTGATGTTGTTTTGCCTAAAAATACTGTTGAAGACCACACCAAAAATAAATAAATAAAACATGCGACTTATAGTGAGTAGACAAAGCTTTTTGGATTTTTAGTCTGGTTGGTCTGTCTTGCCTCAAAAGACAGGTTTTGGTTCCTTGGAGGTTATTAATAATTTTATGTGAACAATTGGTCCAATTTCTAAGGTATCCATTTTGGCAGTATTACAATTTTTTTTCTGGCTTCCAAATTGTATCATACAAATTGAGGTCTTGCCTCCAAAGGTCTAGCCTCAGGATTTATGTGAGACAAGGAATCCAATATATTCTCTAACTATAATCACTTTCCTTCAACATTAAATATAATATAAAGGTAAAACATGCTTCTCCAAATTGCTAACAATATTAACTGAGTGAGAATAATCTATCTTTTGTCAGAAAAGTCAAAAGCTGCCCCATAGCTTTCACATGATCAACACTGGAACTCAGCAGCTCCTTAAGGTTTCATCTTGACATTCATGTTTTTATAAACAATTTAAACATCATCATTATACCAAAGATGGTTGACCATTTGTAATGATTAAACTAAAGCCTAACCTGAAGCACAATGCCATGGGAAAGGCAACCATAAGTCTGGAATATTCTGTGTGACAATGTACTATAGTAGTTTATCATCAATTTGAATAGAATCACTATAGGCTCACATCTCATTCCAGATTATACACTAGAGTAGATGGAAAAATGATATAGCCCTAATGTAAGAATATTATGAACAGTACACTGACTACAGTGCATCAGTAGTTCCTCATACTAAGTACTAATGAATAATTCAGCATGCATAGCATCCAAGACACTCTTACAGACTCAGCCTGAATGGATTTAGGTGCCACACAGCCAGCACACAGTTTAGAGCAGCTGATTAAACAGCTTTATTACATTAGCTTCCTTTTGAAGTATACAACTGTGAAACTTTGTTTTATAGTGTTTTGGAAAACGAAGAGAGGAAACAGTCAAATCCTCTTTAAATTCAAAGTTAGGCAGGTAAGTCTGGCTACCTGACCAGACACAAACAGGAGATCACCTACAACTTTACATTACCTTGTATTCTTTCTTCTGAGAATAACCCCAGAATCTTTGGGAGTATATCCTTTTACTATTTAAATATTGTAGGGAATTGGTATCAACTCTATGGAAAATAAGCTAAGCATATATTTGAAACATATATGAAGCACGTAAGCTAAGCATACAGCAGAGTAAGCTAAGCATATATTTGTGAGTATGTACGTTTAAGATGAGCGCTGATTAATACTGATAAGATAAGCATTGGCGATAATGATTAAAATTAGACACTGGAAATATGTAAAACTTGATATATACTTACATGTATGTTTTATGCTTATTACATATATTTTCACAGCTAGCTTGACTTTATAATGTTTTAATAAAGTCTCACTATAAATCAGTAGCTTCTGTCTCTGTGTCATTTTCTGACTAAGAATGTTCTACGACAGCTCCAACATCTTTGGTTGTACCTATATACAGTAAAACATTTATTGTTCAGGGCACTTGGTGGTGGTCCATCTTATTAGGCTAATTAATGCTGTGTGAGATAGTAATTTAGCTTTTAACAATTAAGATGTAATATATTAGTTTATTCTTTGTGTCATGTCTGTTGCAGTCTTTTTAAGACAATGAAATGTATATGTCCAGCAAAAGTGAGTCTGTGTTGACTTATGATACAGGATAATGGAATAGAGAAACTGAGCATTGTTGCATAGATATAAAAGTAAGCAGAAGTGCCATGCTCAGATTTAGGTATCTTAGGAAATACTAGATAGCTCACTCTGTGTTCATCAGCTTCTACAGGGTGCACAGTAAAATCCATACTCATTAGTTGTAGGACATCCTGGTACGGCACTTACTCAGTTCAGGATTGCAAAGCACTGCAATAAAGTTGACACAAAATGTTAGTAATACACAACAGCATTCTGTCCATGACATATCTAACCCAAGCTATGGGAGATCTTATTTTCTGATGATTTGTATAAATGGCGGAAAATGAAAACAAAATGAGGGAAAGGATACTAAAATGGAAATCTACTTTCAGAAGTGAAAATTCATCAGGTAAATGTACAAAATATTAAAGTGGTGGTCGGAAATCAAGGAGTAGGAGGCATGGAAGAGGAAGTGCATGGTCGTGTGGAAAATTCAGTTGAGGTCTTCATAGAAAATCAGTCCAATAAAAGAGCTGTCAGAAGTGAATGCATATGTCGCACTATATAAAATATAATGTTGTTACTACAAACAAAGAATTTAATCTTCTAATACAATGATAACTGATTGAGGTCATTTATGTTAGGTAGAATGCCTAGAGGGGGCTGGGTGGTCTCGTGGCCTCTGAACCCCTGCAGATTTTATTTTTTGTTCTCCAGCCGTTTGGAGTTTTTTTTTTTTCCGGTCCTCCCTGGCCATTGGACCTTACTTTTATTCTATGTTAATTAGCGTTTCCTAATTTTAATTCTTATTTATTTATTTTGTCTTTTTTCTCTTTCTTCATCATGTAAAGCACTTTGAGCTACATTATTTGTATGAAAATGTGCTATATAAATAAATATTGTTGTTGTTGTTGTTGTAATCAGTGGAGAACCGCATAAATGAATGTTTAAGTCATTCCACTCTTCTTATGAGCACAGAGAATGACCTGATAATATTTTACATCAACAAATACTTAAAAAGGAAATGTAAAACTGAATACCAAAGATTAAAAATGTAGATTGGACCAAATTTAGTGAGCATGAAGCAATAACCAATAATTTTGAAGAAAATTATAAGTGCCTTTACATATCAGAGAGTAGGAAGTAGAAGCCAGTGTCAATCTCTTCCTTTATAAAATAGTTCTGTGTAATGAAGGGTGCAGATGAGCTGGCATCTCAGCTAAGCTAGTTGATGGTACCTTCCTCTCTACTCAGGAAGTCAGTATATAGAGTGAACAGTGGGAGACTGCCTCCCACAGGCAGATATTCCTTCAGTACTTTGGGTAGTAGCATTTACAGTATGTGGTATGGCTGCTGTTTGGCGTATTCAGTCTTGAATTTATTTGAAGTTATTTCTGACCTAGAATTACTTCTGAGTTACACCCCTGTCATGCCCAAGGTTGTCTCACACTGGCTTTAAAAGGAGCCTCCCCACTTTAATCAGAGCAGTCAGAGCCTGGAGTATAGCAAGACAACACTCACCTGGGAGCTCGTTTATAAAACTTTGTATGGATTTGAGCATAAAAATTTGCATACTCCAAAAAACAAAAATCTGTTTTGCACACATCTGTAAGCAATTTACCATTAAAAGTCACAATCACGTTGTAAACATTCATACATGAACACACCTTAAAACCCACCTGGTTGCCACATTGAAACAACCATATATGGATTATGCTACTCAACCTCATACATATGAAATACCAATGCTACAGACCTTCATTGGTTGGTAGAGCATCCTCTCACATTACACATGGAGATACCACCTCCGGCATCATACTTGCATTGAAGGACCTACACAGCATTGAATAGCGAGGTTGGTGAAAGGTGTAGGCTTCTGGGTTTGAGCAGGTAGCTGCTATCAACTGGCAAATGTAATGGCATGATTGCTATAACAATGAATAGTATAGACCATGTGAAAAACAGTGGGTTCCACCAGTTACCTTATCAATAAGCCAGGCAACATATACAACAGCACCATGAGCAAGTCCTCTGCCGATGCTACTTTGCCCTGAAAGAAATTAATCACAGGTTAACCCAGGCCGCTGAGCCACAAAATTTATTAGCCTCCTCTTGGCATTGCAGATAACTTTTGTGTTAATGGAATGTCACTATTCACAGTTAACAAAAACAACGTCATTCCTGCTAGTTGTCCATATTGCTGTGAGTATTGTCAAATTTGCTGATTGCACTAACAAAACCAAAAGGATCTTGGTAATCTAAATCAGTTCATAAATCATAAGAATAAAATCATACTAGTCCCTAAAAGCTTGTTCCTTTTTTATATGACCATTTCCATAGTTTTCAAGCAGTGTCAAACAACCTGCATTTTGTCAAATCATTAGGCTATGAATAGGCTGTAGGGAGTGAATGACATCTGTGTTTTTAGTGAACTTTGGTTTCTAATCCTGAGAAGTGACAGTTACCTAAACTAACAAAAAAAAAACTAAACAAAAAAAAAATTCTTCAGTGTAGTGCAAATACGCAGCATTGGTCCTCTTAAAAGAGAGCTAAACTAGAATCTGTACATCATATAAATCACTTTTGAGCTTACATATGTTTTTGATGTCAATGCACATTACAATAACACCACAGCGACATGAATTATCATACATGGTGGTGCAGTGGGTAGTGTTGCTGCCTTGCAGTTAGGAGACCTGGGTTCAATTCCCGGGTCGTCCCTGCGTGGAGTTTGCATATTCTCCCCGTGTCTGTGTGGGTTTCCTCCCACAGTCCAAAGACATGCAGGTTAGGTGCATTGGTGATTCTACATTGTCCATTGTGTGTGTGTGCACCCTGTGGTGGGCTGGTGCCCTGCCTGGGGGTTGTTTCCTGCCTTGCAACCTGTGTTGGCTGGGATTGGCTCCAGCAGACCCCCGTGACCCTGTAGTTAGGATATAGCATGATGGATGGATGAGTTGTCATTTAGCTGGTTTGGCTGCATTTCCCTACTTGATCAAGGGTGTCACTGTTTCTCATTTTCTCTAAAATGTTATGTACAGATGGGTCAGTTGCCATAAATATATAAATGTTCCCTGATCCCATTTTCTTTTATAAATGCCTACTTTTGTGTGGAAAGTTGTGTACACACATTTTGAGCCCTTTTTTGTGCCTATGCACCTGGTGAGGTGTAAGAATACGGATAAAGGACAAAAGTCTACTGTGTATCTAGAGCTGCCATTATTTTCAGGTACAACAGAGCTCTTTTTGAAGGTACTGTGTTTAGTAAACAATCATTTGTGGACTTTATTTGAAGCATTTTTGTTCTGGATATAGGACAGGACCCCATCTTTAGGCCACAACTGCATCGACTAATGGACTGTTCATAGAGAATCTGGACAAACCACTGAGGCTCATTGATATTACAGTAAGAAATCTACATATTCCTTACAAAGCTGGAACACTATGGGTTTAGATGATTATCCAGTACATTTTACAAAGGATGTCTGCTCCATTAGCTGCAATAATTCTAGTTATGTTTGAAAAAGCTAAAGAAGACAATGTTCTATCATAGACTTTATGCCGGACATTGATTACTGTCTTTCCAAAGAAGAATAAAGACCTTTGAATGTGTAACTTATGGACTAATCCCATTACTGAATAATGATGTTAAAGTATTGGAAGAAGCTCTAGCAAAAATTAATTGAGAAAGTCCTCCCTATCACAAGATCAAACTGTTTTGTTAAAGACAGTATATTAAATGTTTAACTCTTTTCTGATATACTACACAAATTAAAATGAAGACATTTTAGTGTTTCTAGATGCATATAAAGTAGGGCTGCCGATTAATCATCGTTACTGCATGTGATTAATGTGTTAAAACTTCCTGCAAAAAAATATTTTTACACAGCACTTAAATGCATTAATTCAATTTGGGTAATATGACCATGCTGTCATAACTCACTGGCAACTGTAGGTGTGCTTGTAGTTGGGACCGACTGCGACCATAAAGAAAAAAAAACATACTAAGATGTCAAGATGTTAAATTTAAAGACGTTGCAGTTTATTGCATACAATCCTTTTCAATTTCTCTTAGAGTGCAACCAGATAGATAGATAGATAGATAGATAGATAGATAGATAGATAGATAGATAGATAGATAGATAGATAGATAGATAGATAGATAGATACTTCATTGATCCCAAGAGGAAATTCACATACTCTAGCAGCAGCATACTGATAAAGAACAATATTAAATTAAAGAGTAATAAAAATGAAGGTATAAGACAGACAATAATTTTGTATAATATTAACGTTTACCCCTCCGGGTGGAACTGAAGAGTCGCATAGTGTGGGGGAGGAACGATCTCCGCAGTCTGTCAGTGTCCTCTGTCTGGGGATGATCCTGTTCAGTGGATGCAGTGGATTTTCCATGATTGACAGGAGCCTGCTCAGTGCCCGTCGTTCTGCCACGGATGTCAAACTGTCCAGCTCCATGTCTACAATAGAGCATGCCTTCCTTACCAGTTTGTCCAGGTGTGAGGCATCCCTCTTCTTTATGCTGCATCCCCAGCACACCACCATGTAGAAGAGGACACTCGCCACTACCGTCCGATAGAACATCTGCAGCATCATATTGCAGATGTTGAAGGACGCCAGCGTTCTAAGGAAGTATAGTCGGCTCTGTCCTTTCTTACACAGAGCATCAGTATTGGCAGTCCAGTCCAATTTATCATCCAGCTGCACTCCCAGGTATTTATAGGTCTGCACCCTCTGCACACAGTAACCTCTGATGATCACGGGGTCCATGAGGGGCCTGGGCCTCCTAAAATCCACCATCAGCTCCTTGGTTTTGCTGGTGTTCAGTTGTAGGTGGTTTGAGTCGCACCATTTAACAAAGTCCTTGATTAGTTTCCTATACTCCTCCTCCTGCCCACTCCTGATGCAGCCCACGATAGCAGTGTCATCTGCAAACTTTTGCATGTGGCAGGACTCCGAGTTGTATTGGAAGTCCGATGTATATAGGCTGAACAGGACCAGAGAAAGTACAGCCCCCTGCGATGCGCCTGTGTTGCTGCCCACAATGTCAGACCTGCAGTTCCTGAGACGCACATACTGAGGTCTGTCTGTAAGATAGTCCACGATCTTATATAGAGAAAGGAAAAAAAGAAGAAAAAATAAATAAATAAATAAAAATTTTTAAAATCCCCCCAAAAAAATAGGCTCTGTTGCAGCCCAACTTCTAAACAAACCCAATAACCACTCAAAAAAAAGAACAAATCAGGGGTCATCATTGGCTTACTGGGGTTGTCATTTTTTTACGTATACCGAGAACTCTCCAGCCACTGAGCCACACAATCTCTCTCTACTGTGCTCTCAGCTTTCCAACACTCTTGTCTACCACTTCTCTGCATTGTGTTTTTCCCCCTGTCTATTCAGCCTTAAATAACCTAAAACCATCCCATCTAATGATACATTACACCAAGGCATCTCCTTTCTCATCCTTGGAAGAGAGATACAATCACTTTATCCAACTCCCAAAAGTGACAAAAACGAAATCAAAACTGATGTTAGCAACCTTTACGGATACCTTTATTATATTAACCACCCTCAAATCGCAATACATCCACAATAAACCCACACTTTCCCATCAAAACAAACCTGACACTTACAGGACCCCCCCAAATACTCAATCTTCTACCTACCCACACGGTCTCACGGTACAGTACACGTTTACAACTGACAATAGCTTTGCGCATGCCTGTTTGCCCTCGCGCAGAGCAAATCCCAGCAAACACAATGGAAAAAAAAAAACCAAAACCAAACGAGCACAATGTGCACAAAGCCCTCAGAGACGGTATGTTTAAAAAAACTCTTTGTTGTTTTTTATTTTTTTTCCCAGCCTTTTCTTATAACCCTCACCTAGCGAAACAGGTGAATGCACGTCCGCAAAGCTTACACTGGCTTATATTACCACCATATCCACAGCACTGGGAGGCTCGTTACCCATGTCTACATCAGACTCACGGTTTCACACACCCCCCCCTTAAATTTCTCTATGTCATCGACTCAAGAAAGATAATCAGCCACCGTATTCTGACTCCCAGGCATATACCGCACACTAAATTTGAACAGCTGTAAAGATAAATACCACCTGCTGATATGGGCATTAGAATCCCGAATATGAGCTAACCATTGTAAAGCCCTATGATCTGTTTCAATCACAAAAGGATGTCCCAACAGATAATATTTCAATAAAGCCCATTTTATTGCCAAGGCCTCGTTTTCAATAGTAGCATATCTGGTTTCCCTAGGGAACAACTTAAAGCTTATATAAACTACAGGGTGCCTTTCATCTTCTGTGCCCTGTAATAAGATGGCTCCCAGCCCCCCTTCTGATGCATTGGTTTGCAGGAAAAAGGGTACAGAAAAATCAGGACATTTCAAGACATATAGCATTTTTCAAATAGTGAAAGGCTTTGTCACAGTCTTCTGTCCATTTCACTTTTTGTGGCACTATCTTGCCGAGTAGATTAGTTAATGGGATGGCAATCTTGGCAAACTGGGAGATGAATCACCTGTACCATCCCACGAGCCCAATTAAAGACCGGACCTACCTCGTAGTGGTGGCAAGTTGTCCTTCCTGGATTGCGGCCACCTTCTCAAGATGCAGCTTGATTGTTCCTCTGCCAATAGTGTAACCGATGTATTGCAATTCAGTTCTTGCTATTGTGAACTTTCCTGGGTTCACCACCAGACCAGCTTGCTTTGACCTAGAAAAAACATCTTGCAAATGAAACAAATGATCTGAACAGTATTCACTGTAAATCACTACATCATCTATGTATGCCCATGCATATGTCTCTGCCCCTCCTAAAACAATATCCATCAGTCGTTAGATATTGGCAGCCGTGCCATGTAGTCCAAATGGCATGACTGTAAATTGAAATAACCCTCCCAGAACTTTAAATGCAGTAAGTGGCTTTGATGCCTCTGATAGTGGTACTTCTACGATTCCCAATTGGAGCATGGATTGCAACTCTTCCTTGAGCGTCTGCTGCAAATGAGCGAGAAATATGCAACATGTTGGACGAAATGGCCCTGGAGAGGTAAGACAAACATTGTGTTCTATTAAATGCATCCTACCAGGAATTTCGCCAATCAGCTTGCCAGGTATCATTGCCTTCAATTCTTCTGGTCTCTCGACTGGAAGATGACCCAGGCTTGGTGTTACATCTTTATTTGTGGATAAAGGCAAAAACTGTTCCGGTAATTCCTCTTCATCAGGAATCCTGTGAACAAACAACTGAACACCAGTATTAACTTTTTCATTCTCTCTTTCAAAAGGTTAATATGGAAAGTTTGTTTCTTATGGCACAGTCTATCAGACATATAGATTTCATAATTTACTGGCCCCTTCTGTGCCACTATCTCATATGGTCACTGCCATTTAGCAAATAAACCATTAGACGAGGTGGGCAAGAGTAGTAAGACCTTCTGTACAGTCTTAAAGAAACAGTTGCGAGAAGCTTGTTCATACCATTTCTTTTGCCTCTGCTGGGTTTGCACCATATTGTCTTTAACAAACTGAGACATCAACGAAAGTTTGTCTCTCATTTTAATAATATAATTGAGAATGTTCATTGGTTGTTTGGGACTGCCATTTTCCAGTGCCTCTCTAAAGACAGCCAAAGGACCTCGAACATTATGGCCATATACCAACTCAAATGGTAATAATCGAGTGGAAGCTTGGGGTCCCTCTCTATATGCAAATAGTAAATTTAATATAAATTTAAAGTTTAGCAAAAACTACAAAAAGGACATTTCAGAATATTACAAATGGGCCTTATTCAGAGAACAAATAATAGGTTACAACCTACAGATGCTCTGCCGCAATAACGTAAATTAAGCCTTACAAGTTGAAGCAAACAATTTGGACTGGTGTCCCAACTTCCGTTGATTACTTAAATTGGAGTTGGAACAGACTATGTTACTACACCCTCTGAAGTACTACTTGGACAATATTCCATATTCTGAAATTTCATTTTTTTCAGTTTTTGCTAATCTAAACTTTAAATTTAAACCTCTGACAGTTTACTATTTGCATTTTCACAATTTCAGGTCATTTATTGCATTTCAACAGATTAAACTGGAAGAAAAACTAGAAAACTAAGGTGTCTTAAAACCTTTTCTGTAGTGAAGGTATATTGCAGCACCCCAATATATAATGATCTACTGGCTCATTGTCCAGGGGCCTCATGTATAACGCCGTGCGTAGAACTCGCACTATAACATGGCGTAAGCACAAAAGCCGAAATGTGCTTACGCAGAGAAAAATCCAGATGCAGGAATCTGTGCGTACTCCAACTTCCACGTTCTTCCGCTACATAAATCCCGATCAGCGTGAAAAGTAACGCTCGTGCACGCACTTTATGTAACGCTTACAATTCCTCTCAGAATTATGCCTCTTTGAATATGCAAATGAATATAAATCACCCTTAAACTCAACCTTCTGTGAAAAGACAATGGGAAAAGCACGGGGAAAAATATAAGAATTTCAGCGAATACCAAGTGGAGGCAAAGGAAAAACATGTTATTTGTTTAATTAAACCATGGTATAATCAACAAAAGGAAGTTGATCGAGTGACATAGTGTGTTGGAGAAACTTGAAAGCTCATATTCACAAAATCGCACAGTGCCGGAAATAAAAAAGAAGTCACATATCAAAGTCGCCGTGAAAAGGCGAGTTGTAGCCCACTGTCTGAGTGTCATATGAAAGCTTATTAGGGTACAGAGAAAAAAAAGGCACACAGTGAGGAAAAAGTACGAAATGTCAACTTCAATCTGGAAATTTCCACTTTAATCACGTAGTTTATTTTGTCATTAAAGTAGAACATCATAAACTTCATCTTATAATCGTTTAATTAACCAGTTTCTCAAATCACATCGTAATTAAAGTAGTACGTTAAATGCTTTGTTTTGTATTTGATCTTCTATGTGCTCTATGTGTGTGAATCACTACTTGCTTCTTAAACCGGCTCTCTTCCTCCAACTGGACACAGAATCCATTACATTCGTGATATTACAGCTCTCTGAATAACTAAAATACTGAGATGTATACATGATATCATTTTTATGATGATAGGAGTTAAAGCACGTTATTAAACATGGGTTTCACTTCAATGAAATAATTTATTGCAGAAGTACTCATGGGCGGTTCTAGGCCCCCAGTGTCAGTAAGGTAGCTTATGCACGGCGGATGGCCACGTCCGTTGCAGACACTGCATAGCCGCCTCGTGCTCATGACACAAGCATTTAACTTGTGCCGAAATTTGTTGCTGCGTTTTTAGCTGTGTTGTTATTTTCTCTTTCTGTTTTATATTCAATATATATTGGCGTAGCCGCCACTGCAGTCCTTGCTTTTCTTTCCCCAAGTAACCGATCGCCACACAATCAGCTCTGTAATAGAAGTTAAGCTATCTGTAAGCTTAGCACCAATTCTTCAAAACGTTTAAGGAACATTGAAATATCTTTCGAGGTACATGTTTAATTATTTTATCCTTCACGACACTCCCAGTGAAGAATATAGATTATTTAAATTAAATTAAAGTTTTATCTGTATAATTTAATAAACATATTTTGCTGCATTTCACCTTAAAAATGATATCGTCATCATATGTAAATATGCGCTTTATAAAGTGGCTCGGGTTGTGTGATATTATAACTATAGTGCAAGTTTACAGTGGGGTGATTGTACTTATAAGTACAAACAGTTCTACAAGATGCAATTGATTGAGTGCATTTAAAGTTCTTGGGATGAAACTGTTTCTGAACCACGAGGTCTGTACAGGAAAGGCTTTAAAACATTTTGCAGTGGCTGAGACAGCGTGTCCTTGAAGCTGTATACCAATTATTCTCTTTCCAATCAGCTGCTGCTGTGATTCACACTCAGATACAGTGATATAAATACTCCGAGTGGTGCAGTGAGAGTAATATGGAAAAAGATGATCCGCTGTGGCAACTTCACTACACTTCACTTGTAATGCACATTTTTAAAAATTAGGTCAGATTTAATAAAAAAGACAAGTGGGTATATTAAAGATGTGTTGTGCAGGGTAGTCTGCAAGTGGCAAGTGTGATCTTTGTAGAAAGAATGTGAGAGGGGTGGAGAATGTTGATGTAGTAGGCATAAATGTATATATCAGCAAGGAGATATTTGGAGAAAGTACAGAAGCACTATGACTTTGGTAATAGCGAGAGTGATAGGATCATGGAAGAAATTTCAGGAGCTGTCCCTTATTGTGCTAAATGAGTTTGTCTCTGGTATTAAAGGGAACATTTTATAAAAGCTGTGCGAGGGGTAGCATGCTTATTGGAATGAGGCATGGCTAATGAAGGTGGAATATGAAGTGTAACTGGGAGCAGCAGAGATGAGAATGATCTGTGGGATGTGTGTTGTGTCATGGAAAAAGAGGAAGATGAATGTTAAGTGAAAAGAAAAGGTTGGTGTGGAGAAAATCAGCCTTGAGCTGAGGAGAAACAGACTAAGATGGTTTTGGTATGTAGAGAAAAGGTAGGGCTGCTTGGGTGAAGAGGTGTACCAGGATAGAGGTGTAGGGAATTTGTCCATGAAGGAGGCCAAATGATATACTGTAAGAGGGCAGGTAAAGTCTTATGGTTTGAAAAGAACAAGTCTCACCTCAGAGGATGCTCAGTATCATGCGGGGTGGAAGAACAAGTTTTGGTGGGCAGACCTGGAAAATGGGTATTAAACCAGTAATGATGATTTCTCAGTCGTCTGACCTACATTAGTACCAGTGCTTCTTCTGAATTTTTGTTTTGTTACAACAAATGTGTGGAATCAAATACTCTCCTGCAAAAGGTGTGTTAAAAGACAATAAAACACATGTAAAGAGTTTCTAGTTAGAATATTGGAAATTGCATGCAATGCTGACCACCTGTATACTCATTTTCATCTGTTAAAAACTGTTTGAGGGTAGAAACAGTTCAGCATTATGCTTACAAAATCTGTTGGGCATACAAAGAGTTGATGTTAGTTAATGTTGATCACAGTATATATAAGTGCAACATTTTACTGTCAACCAAATGCATAATCATTTTCTGCTTTTAACTGTAATATTATAATAAACAGTTCCAACCCATAGGCAAAAAGCCAAAGTAAAAGTTAGCAGAATATAGACACATTCATTTAACCATTATAACATGTTGTTTTAACAAACTAATTTTGTGCCATGTCACTTATTTGACATTTATATTTTACATATGTCCATTGTTTTCTACCTGTAGAACTGCATAACCTTAGCTTTGGATTATAATACACTCATCCATCCCACAAATATATATATATATGTAATGTATAACTGTGCATGTCTGTTTATATGACTCATCACTTAGCAATGATGCCTTGTTCAACAGGAGTGACCTATTTTATGGTGACTGGCCCATTTCTGCTTGCCATTCTGGAAGCTCACAGTTATCTGGGAGTGATGTAGGTCTCAGAGTAGGTGTTTTGGCTGCATTCTGCTTGTGCTAGATCATGCTGCGTGTTATACATGAGTACATGTTTTAGAAGAGATGTTACTTAAACATTGTGTACTCTAGAGGATTTGCACCCCAAGATGAACAGACTTTTTATCAGGTGTCTCTGAAAAGTGAACATTATGGACTGAAGTGGAGGGAAGCAGAACTTTTTTATTTTAGAGGGACCCTATGTCTTCTTGTCTGCCTCCACAAATTAAAAAATCATTTAGTTTTTTTCATTTGTCAATACCGGAACAAGGCATATGCATTTTGCCTGCATTTTTAATAAAAAGAGGAAAGGCTATAAACTCAGCCTATTGTTATTAAAGAAGAAAATCAGCTTGATCTAAACAATCAATAGAACATACATCTGCACTTTATTCATTTCATTTTTAAATTATGTCAATGATTTTATCATTACAGTTATCTATATATTTTGTAAAGGGGTTTCTGTAAACACAATGATTTCATGAATGATTTCATATTCTAATATTTGTAAGATTTGGATATCTTGTAATTATAAAGCATTAAATGGCCAAGGTCCGGCTTACTTGTCTAAACTTATCATGACTTACAAACCAGACCGCACATTAAGATCTCAAGATGCCGGTCTGCTTATGATTCCAAGGATTAATAAAATAACCGTAGGAAGTCAGGCTTTTAGTTACAGGGCCCCTAAACTGTGGAATGGTCTGCCTGCTACTATAAAATATGCCCCTTCGGTCTAAGCTTTTAAATCCCGGCTGAAGACTCACTAGTTCAGTTTAGCATATAATGACTAGAGCTGCTGATTAACTGTATAGACTGCATCTCTGTTGTTAGTCATTAGCACTAAAACATAAGTAACATGATAGTTATAATTTGTTACTAACCCTCAACTATTCTGTTTCTCTTCTCGGTACTCAAATGTGGCACTTGGTGCCATGGCCTACCTGCCAAGTTGTTTTGTAAAGTCATCCCTGATGGAGGATCGCAGGAATCGTGGGGTAGAGGGGTCCTTTCATTGGATTGGCTGGCCCAGCACTGGTCAAATGGGGAAGGCAGCTTGATGGATGAGGTCTCCAGGACTCTAAACAAATCCAAATCATATTATGTGATATCATCTACTGTTAAATTCTGGTCCGTACATGTAAAATTTTTATTTTTATACTGTGTTAAGGATTTCTTCTGTTCTGTGTATTTTAATTGTACTGACTCCCTTTTTTTTGACACCCACTGGACGCCCAATCTACCTGGAAAGGGATCTCTTTTTGAACTGCCTTTCCCAAGGTTTCTTTCATTTTTCCCCTACAAGGGTTTTTTGGGAGTTTTTCCTTGTCTTCTTAGAGAGTCAAGGCTGGGGGGCTGTCAAGAGGCAGGGCCTGTTAAAGCCCATTGCGGCACTTCTTGTGTGATTTTGAGCTATACAAAAATAAATTGTATTGTAATTGTATTGTATTGTACCTTCCCTTGACCAAAATGTAATGGATCTTGCATTTTTAGTACAATTTTATGTAAATCACCATTAATTTTCAGGTCAGCTTAATCTACAGTACTTCAGGATTTACAATATATATACTGTATATAGTAATGAATGGCATATGTGGATATGTGGATATGTGGACCCGGTTGAGAAGCCACTGTAATGGAAGGACCTGAGGTGAGTACAGCTAAACATTTTGTCCCCCGATACACCAGATGCCAGTATCCCTAGGCTGTGATTCCCATACAGATGCCAACAAGGCATGCTGGGGTCCATAGTCCTGTAGAACAAGAGGAGTTGCTGAGATTCATAGTCCCTATTTTCCAGAACTTCCAGTCCACCCCGAAGTGCTTCCATTGGACTATGTTCTAGCACCCGAAGTACTTCAGGGTCCTAGATAAAAGAAACCACCTGATCTCAGCCAAGGAGCCACAGTCAGGAGGAAGGGGATGAAACTTGCCTGGAGGAGTGCAAGGTGAAGTAAAAAAGTTGGTATAAGAATTACAAAAGCCTTTGTAAGGTATTTGAGTGGAAGTAAATCCTTTTATCAAATCAAGACTTGTGTCAGTGCAGTTCAGTTTTGGGGTTTGGGATGCTGCAATGCCCCGTACTGGTCACTATATTTATATTATTTATTTTAGTCCATATCAAAACCGATCATAGTTTTACTATAATATTTATTGAAACTTTTTGTACAAATCTATTTAAAATTCTGAGAAGCCTTAACAATAGTTAAAATACAATGGGTGGAAAATAAATAATTAAATGAAAATCATATTACAGTTAGTGCATATATATTTAACAACATAAGGCTGTAATATTTACTTTTTTCACCATTTATTTAGATTAAATATCTTTTTACTTTAATCAATGAAATTGTTAAAAGTAATATCTGATATATATAAAAGTGAATGCAAAAGAAATAATTGAACAATACCTTCTTAAAAATATATAAATTTAGTGCTAAACCTACATTAGTATGCATTTCGTTAAGCAATGATTTTTATAAGAATGTCAAGTTAAATACGCAGCCAAAATATATGTTTATTTATTTATTCTACTTTTTAGCAAAAATGCAAAACTAAGTTGAGATGAGGCACATAAAAACTTTTGTATGTAATATGTGTAATACTGATTATCATGCACTATGCCAAACACCTCCAGGTATGTTTACTTTTATCAAAATTATCCACAGGATGCCATTACTTGACAATGATCGATTAGATTTTTCAGTCTTTAGAAACAAATAGTACAGCTAGCCAGTCAGCAGGTAGGCAGCTCAGGTGAAGTGTAGTGTCTGAGGAAAAATGCATAGCAAAATTCACCTTGACAAATGGATAGAATAAAATCTTCAGAAAAATAAAACTTCAGTGGGAACACATCACAAAATTACAAGCCTTTAAAATATTGAAAACAACAATTTTTCAAAAATATGTCATTCCAGGCAAAAGGTAGTAGCATGCTTGTAAGTGTAATTGTACACATAGTGAAAACATGTTTGTCAATGCTCTGTCATTCAAAAGCTCATTGTTTGATACAGTTGTATATACTGTACCAAAGTTGCCATTCACAAAAATATAACTAGGTTCAAATTATATAGTGCAAGAGTGCTCAAGTCATATATATATATAACTGTGTGAAGAGAGAGATTGCAGTACAGCATATGCATCTTAAAATGTCATATAATTGTGGCATGTTGCTTGAATTTAAAGGTTACACAGACAGGGATGCTCATAGATATCTGTTCATTAGGCAAATCCTCTTGTATCTTAATTGGTAAGCGTGAAAATAATTGGATATAATGTAAGATTTTGTAGACAGTTTCACTGTAAACTAAGTGCACAATCTTCTTAAATGTTATTTCAAAACCCATGGTCTATTGACTGAGATGCATATTGTAGTGCAGCAATTTAATAAAACAATATAGAACATCTACTGCAATAATCTGGAATCACTGCAAAGTTATTTCATTGATAGATTGGGCAGGTTCACTACCTGTGATGCAAAACTGCACACTGTATAAAAAGACTAACTCAGAGTTGAACTGGCCAAGATATTGTGGGCAAACATCTTCATCACTGGCAGGAATGCCAGGTCAGGATATTGGCCTCAGTGTGCTTGTCCATATGAATTTGAACACTACCAATCTTTCTGCCTGTTCTGTGGCATAATATTAGTTCTAGATGAGTTGCAGTGGGAAATTGTTAAGAAACATGAAAGCTTTAACTGCGTTCTTTCATTGACATTATGATGGTGCTTTCAGTCTGTGTATACTTTATATAACAGAACCCTACAGGCAGAAGCCCAGAAACTCAACTAATAAACAAATATATTGCTAGCAATGATGATATAACATTAAACCTACCTAAGATGCCTTCTATTATGCAAGCTCTCAAGGGCAAAGGAGGACTGAGAACAATGTTAGCCATGATAAATTACTTGTCAAAGCTTGTAGTTAGTCTTGTAGAAGTCAATATTTTTTGGTTATACTTGCTAAAATGTTCAAGTGTGTTCAGAACTAGGTCTGTCATTGGCTTATTTTGATCCTGACAAGGTGATATGACTTAAATTGCTGACTCCTAATGTGAATTAGCAAATGTTCCAGAGCATCCCAGACTCCCTGCATTACAAAGAATAACATAATGATGACTACTGAAACTATGAAAGCAAGAGCTGTCAGGAATAGGCTGAGATTCAAGCTCCTAATTTTTCCTTTGGCATCTAGCTGCTCCTGGTCCCACCTATTTGTGGCTCTTGCCATTTTGCACTAATTGTGGACCAGTCAAAAATGGAGGACAGGAGAATAAAATAGTAGCTTAGATGGTGGCACTGATTTCACATTGTTTACTTCTGTGACTCTAAAACAGCCAGTATTCTTGACCCCACCATACGTGCTTTGTATTTTGGTCTTTTTTGGACTCTTGTGATGTGACATTGGAATTTGGATTTGTCTTTTAATTTGTTCATTTTTTGAGAGTGTAGTGCACAACCTCTGCCTGTTTTTGGACTCTTCCTTTGTATAGTGCATTTTGTCTACCAGAGCTGGTATTTTTAATGCCTATTTAATTATTCTTTTGGATCATGAAATTGTAAATAAGTCACTTTTTTACCTTTTCAAGCTGACTCTTCTGAAATATACACACCAGCCAATTATCATATTTCCAGATATATTTTAAAGGGGATATTTTTGCATTTTAGTCCTACAAAAAAATCTATACCAGGTGCATAAACGGTGCATACGCACAGAAATGTTGGGTAAGAACGTTTCCACGTTCAAATCGCGATGTATAAAATAACACTTGGCATAAAGCCACGCACATTTCCACAGTACCTCATACCTTGTCGTGTGCAAGTTCTCCACTTGGTTTTGCAGACTGGTGACACCCAGCGTCAAAGCAGTGCTACTGTTCCTGTGTGGTTATCCTTTCCTTTCCTGACGCGGCTTTATAAATACACTGAAATTAATTGCATATTGTTTATTAGTGTAATGCATCTGATTGTAATTAACCTGTAACAATATAATGGTCCGAGGAAAAGCCATTGTATTCCAAATACCATAACTGCTTTAGCATTGTTACTCTCATTGCACCTTCTTTTTCTTCTTCTTGTTTCAGCTGTTCCTGTTAGGAGTTGCCACAGCGGATCATCTTTTTCCATATTACTCTCACTACACCACACGGAGTATTTGTATCACTGTATCTGAGTGTGAATCACAGCAGCAGCTGATCGGAAAGAGAATTATCGGTATACCGCATCAAGCACATGCTGTCTCAGCCACGGCAAAACGTTTCAAAGCCTTTTCTGTATGGACCTTGCGGTTTCATCCTAAGAACTATAAACGCACTCAATCAATTGCTCCTTGAAGAACTATCTGTACGTATAAGTAGAACTACCTCACTGTAAACTTGCACTACAGTTATAATATTGCACAACCTGAGCCACTTTATAAATTTTATTTTATATATAAAACTTTATAAATTTATTTACATATGATGACAATAGCATTTTTAAGATGAAATGCAGCAAAATACAGTGGTCTGCTTTGGAATAAGTCCAACTTGGTATACGTCCTGTTTGGACACGAAAAATTTTGCTTGGTATACGACCTTTGTTTGGAATACAACTCGCTTGCTATCCTTGTTTACCTCTCTCGAGACAAAGCCACGACTGCCCACGAGCGTTAATGCGCCAGTTACTAGCATTCAGTGAACAACCCGCGCTATAACTCTCTGTGAACTTTCACGTGTGTGATATAGCGGGTCCACAGCTCCTGTCAAAGGCCAGCTTTAAAATAAATAATCACCGCGCTCGCAGCTTGGTGAGGGGGCGTGATGGTTATGTGGCTGAAGGTTGTCAGGGCAATTAGCGATGTGGGCGTTTCTCACCAAAGTTCACTTGTGAGGGACCGTCCGCATTCATGATTGTTCCTGGGGCTGCTTATCTTGATAAACAGAAGCGCAAGTCGGCTAGAAGGGGAGGAATAAGAAAGAACGGACAGGAGGTTGAGTGAGTGAGAGAGAGAGAGAGAGAGAGCGAGCGAAGTAGCTGAAGTAGGCAGAGTTAACGTCAGCTGCAAGTAGGGCGACTCCCCTGTTGGGAAGCAGGGGGGCCGCCAGGTAAAAAGGCACCAGGCTTCTTCTTGTTTTTTTTTTTTTTTAAAAGAATGCTTCCTGCTCTATTTTAACTTCGTTGTTTTTAAGAAGACTTTTTCCTATTGTTTTTAACCTCCACGTTTCACTTCTGATTTTATGGATTGTTTATTGGAACTTTGGAGACTGCACTTTAATTTGAACACCTTGTTTTGTTAATTGTTTTAATAAAAGCACTTTGCACTTTTTCACCACCCCCTTGCTTTGTTGTTACCGATGAGGTTAGCAGTGAGGCACATGCGACGGTGTAGGGTTCAAGGGCTCCCCGGCAGCAGATGGGAGCATACAGCAAACCTGCATCGTCACAACGTGATTTTGTGTTTTTTTCATGTAAATTTGAATTGATTGTTGAAAAGTATGAAGATGGCATGCGTATCCGGGACATGGCTTTTGCATACCATTTGCCGAGAACGACGGTATTTACGATTGTGAAAAACAAAGATGTTATTAAAAAGTAAATTGAGGTAAAATTTTTATTTATTTCATCTAATTGCTTTTGTATTTATGTATTTGAGTATTAAGCAGTGCTTAAATTATTTTATACAACCCCATCAATGTATAATATGCCAATAGCAATAGGATTTTTTTTTTCATGGGAAAGGATTAATCATTTTCCCATTATTTCTTATGGGAAAAATTTGTTTGGTATACCTCCTGTTTGGTATAAGTCAAAGGGTCTGGAACGAATTAAGGACGTATACTGAGGTCCCACTGTATGTTTATTATGTTATACAGATACAACATTAACTCATTTGAAATAATCTATATTTTTCACTGGGACTGGCGTGAAGGATAGAATAATTAAACATGTACTACGAAGGTATTTCAATGTTCCTTAAACATTTTGAAGAATCAGCGCTCTAAGCTTACAGATGGCTTAACGTCTATTACAGAACTGATTGTGTGGCGATCGGTTACTTGGAAAAAGAGAAGCAAGGACTGCGGGGGCGGCCATGCCAATATGTATTGAATATAAAACAGAAAGAGAAAATAACGACACAGCTAAAAACGCAGCGGCAAATTTCAACAAAAGTTAAATGCTTGTGTCATGAGCACGAGGCGGCTATGCAGTGTCCACAATGGACGTGGCCATCCACAGTGCATAAGATACCAAATTGACATTGGTGGGCGAAGGGGCCACCGATTCTTTCTCTGCCCAGGGCCACCACGAGCCTAGAGCCGCCCATGAGTACTGCTGCAATAAATAATTTCAGCGATGGTCGCGCACAATCACTGCACTGTGAAACCCATGTTTAGTAATGTGCTTTAATTCTTCATCATGAAAATGATATCACGTGTACATCTCAGTATTTTAGTTATTCAGAAAGCTGTAATATCATGAATGTAATGGATTTTGTGTCCAGTCGGAGGAAGAGAGCTGGTTTAAGAAGCACTAGTGATTCACACACATAGAGCACATAGAAGATCACATACAAAACAAAGCATTTTTAACGTGCTACTTTAATTACGATGTGATTTGAGAAACTGGTTAATTAAACGATTTTAAGATGAAGTTTATGATGTTCTACTTTAATGACAATATAAACTACATGATTAAAGTGGAAATTTTGAGATTGAAGTTGACATTTTGTGCTTTTTCCCCACTGTGTGCCTATTTTTTCTTTGTACCCTAATAAGCTTTTATATGACACTCAGAAGGTGGGCTAAGACTCGTCTTTTCACGGTGACTTTGATATCTGATAACTTCTTTTTTATTTCCGGCACTGTGCGACTTTGTGAACTTGAGCTTTCAAGTTTCTCCAACACGCTATGTCACTCGATCAACTTCCTTTTGTTGATTATACCACGGTTTAAATCAACAAATTGTATGTATTTCCTTTGCCTCCACTTGGTATTCGTTGAAATTCTTATATTTTCCCCCGTGCTTTTCCCATTGTCTTTTCACAGAAGGCTGAGCTTAAGGGCTATTTATATTGATTTGCATATTCAAAAAAGCATAATTCTGGGAGGAATTTGGGCGAGACAGCACGTGCGTGCACGAGCGTTACTTTTCATGCTGACCGGGATTTATGTTGCAGAAGAACGCGGAAGTTGGAGTACGCACAGATTCCTGCATCTGTATTTTTCTGTGTGTACGCACATTTCGGCTTTTGTGCTTACATCATGTTATAGTGCGAATTCTACATATGGCGTTATGCATGAGGCCCCTGGAATCTGTGAAGATTTCTACATCAGGACAACCAGCATATTCAGATTCTAGTCCACACAATGGGATATGATAAAGCATGTACCAATTCTAATTTGTTTGATTGAAAAATAAACTCTTCAGAAGGTCATTATCTACTATATAATAAAACACTAAGGCCTTTGTGTCCTGTCCCTCTGAGTAATCCAATTGGTCAGTTTGACTTTGGTGATACAATGAATTTTTTCAATTTGATACAAGCAATGAAGTTGCAACATTTAATTATTAAAACCATAAGGAAAAGGATTGAAAGTATCCAAAGGGTTAACTAAGCATGGCTTAAATCTTGAGCACATATGGGTTGCCTCATCTCAAGAAGAACCATCAAGGTAGTTGCTAAGGTTAAAATGAAATAGATGTGTAATGAACACCCCCTTAAAAAGCAAGAACAAACTAGTGAGAATGCCCAAACAATCCTATTATGAAGCGGTGATAAGATCAATGAGAAAACCCATAGGAATTGACTTGTATACGGAGTTACTGGTGGCTATAGTCAATAGGCTAGGATGACAGAATTCTGCATATTAAGAGTAAGATGATGTAATGTATTAGGTAAGGTAATGGTAATAGAAAAGTATAAAAGGGAATGAATTGTATTAATGATTGCTCACTCCATGTACTGAGACTTTTGTCCATATTAATGTGTGGAGCAGCCGGAAGAAGAAGGATGTGTGATTAAAGAATCATTCAACATACTCATCTGGTCTCCGAGAATGGCTTCTTTGCAAATAGAGGAACGTTTTTTCCACAACACAAGCTATCCCCAAAGGACAAAAATAAACCTTGTGAAGAAATTATTCTACCAACATCAACTCTTGGCATTGGCCTATACTCCTCCCTATTATATATTTGTCGCTCATGCAAGAGATGATTTACATTATGATAAGCCATTAGTTATGCATTAACATTTTTAGCAGTTAGGGAAATAAACTATATTCAGATGGAGACAGAGTGACTGTCTGGGTCCAGGTATATACATAAATACATACTATGGATATAATGATCTGTGATATGCAAACTGCTTTCTGCAGCATCATGTAAGTTCAGAGAGTCAAAATTTTCCTGTTACAGAGACATTGTCCAGGAATTCAGATTCGTAAAAAAATAAAAACTTCTGCATGTAATGCTAAGTACACAACATGTGAGTGACACAATGCTATGAGAAATACAAATAGAGACTCAATAGAAATGAAATAATTTATAAAAACTATATAAGAGAAGTGGGGAATTTGTCCAAAGGGTATAGCAGAGACAAGTTGTAATGGGTGAACAGTACTATGTTCAAAGTTGGGGAAGTTATAATTGCCACCTCATTCTGTGCAAAGATTTTTGTCACTCATTCATGGCAGTCATAAGGTTTTGAAAAAGTGTAAACTGAGAATGACAGTGACATGTTGTCTTGTCTTGTGATGTACAAAATAAAACGTATACCTGTCTCAAGGCAGGGCAAAAGTCACATCTCATATCTAGACCTGGTGTGACAATAAGCATTGAAAGTGAAAGGCACACAATGAAAAAAGGAGAGCTGATTCAATAAGAAGCCTGAAAAGTCTATAACAAGAAACTAAAGAAATGCATGTGCATTCCCAAGGTTGGCCTATTTAAAATCTATTTATAAAATGATATTTAAAATCTGTCATTATCCTTGAGAAAAAAGCAAAGGCCAAATCCTTTCCAGTATAGAACTTGCCAAAATCTTTACAATTCTAATTTATACAAATGACAATTTATATTTTGGCAAATGCTAATCTATAGGTACTTTCACTTTTAGAAGAAAACAAGATGAAATGAAAAGCACCATATGCTACACCACTTAACTGCAGATAAATATTTTTTAAAATACATGTCAACACATGTGTACCTTAATTCCTCTCTTGGTTTGTTAGACCATAGTGTGTCTGCAGCTGTTCTTCTGTAAAGCAGCAGAACAATGAAATGTAGGTAGGGAGGTGGAGCTTGGAGATCTTTGAAAAGAATGGAGAGCTCAGAGAAGGAGAGGCAAGTACGTTGTGCCACGTGAACGTCACTGGCAGAATAAAACTGGATAAAAAAAAAGCTTTCACAAGTAGCCAAAATTTACACCGGGTGTTACAGACTCAAATCAAATGTATGTTTTTATTATATTATAACAATAATAATAGCAACTCGCTACTCAAAACACAGAGCGCCTGGTCTCAAACCTGGAACCTTTTGGTTATAAGGCAGCAGTTCTTACCTCTGAACTATCCAAGAATACATATCAATTTTCTGTCGATTGACATTTGAGCTTGGGTTTTTAAGTCTTCAAATGTTATACACTTCACGTCACTATTAGTATAACATGGAAAACGTTTCTGCTTTAGGTATATGTTCAGCATTTTTGCCTTGTATTTCCTTTCATCCTACACTTACACAGATTATTGTAGACATGAATACACACATGAAATGCATGTATTCCAAATAACAATATATTATTTACTCTGTGCAACTCCAGGCACCTAACACGCAGATAAACACAATTGAACTGGGAGAGCTCCGTTGGTGGGGGATGGGATAGCAGACTGCTTGCTGCTTGTTCTAACACATTTGCAAAATAAAAGACGCTGATGGAGAGGTGCAAAGGAATTAAAGGTGGCCCAGGATTACAAGTTTTTTCATAAGCTTCAGGAGTTCTAGTGCTAAAGGTTGCCGGTTCGAATCCTATAAATGCCAAAAAGGGACACTGCTCTGTTGGGCCTTTGAGCAAGGCCCTTAACCTGCAATTGCTGAGCGCTTTTAGTAGTGAGAAAAGCACCATATAAATGCAAAGAATTATAATTATTATTATGTGCAATTCCACCATGCTGCTTACCTGATCCTTTGTCACCCAACTACAAAGCAATGGTAGAACTGAATGTTAGTTATATTATATTCCACTCAAAAGCACCTTTATTAAATTTGGCAAGTCACAGGGAACTGTTCATACTTGCCTCCCATATAAAACTTATAGATAGATAGATAGATAGATAGATAGATAGATAGATAGATAGATAGATAGATAGATAGATAGATAGATAGATAGATAGATAGATAGATAGATAGATAGATACTTTATTAATCCTAAGGGGAAATTCACATAATCCAGCAGCAGTATACTGATACACAAAAAAATATTAAATTAAAGAGTAATAAAAATGCATGCAAAAACAGACAATAACTCTGAATAATGTTAGTGTTTACCCAAAAACCGCATAGTGAAGAGTCGCATAGTGTGGGGGAGGAACGATCTCCTCAGTCTGTCAGTGGAGCAAGACGGTGACAGCAGTCTGTCACTGAAGCTACTCCTCTGCCTGGAGATGACACTGTTCAGTGGATGCAGTGGATTCTCCATGATTGACAGGAGCTTGCTTAGCATCCGTCGCTCTGCCATAGATGTTAAACTGTCCAGCTTCATTCCTACAATACAATACAGTTTATTTTTGTATAGCCCAAAATCACACAGGAAGTGCCGCAATGGGCTTTAACAGGCCCTGCCTCTTGACAGCCCCCCAGCCTTGACTCTCTGAGAAGACAAGGAAAAACTCCCAAAAAAACCTTGTAGGGAAAATGGAAGAAACCTCGGGAAAGGCAGTTCAAAGAGAGACCCCTTTCCAGTTAGGTTGGGCGTGCAGTGGGTGTCAAAAGAAGAAGAAGAATATAGCCTGCCTTCCTAACAAGTTTGTCCAGGTGTAAGGCATCCTTCATCTTTATGCTGCCTCCCCAGCACACCACCGCATAGAAGAGGGCACTCGCCACAACCGTCTGGTAGAACATCTGCAGCATCTTATTGCAGATGTTGAAGGACGCCAACCTTCTAAGGAAGTATAGTCGGCTCTGACCTTTCTTACACAGTGCATCAGTACTGGCAGTCCAATCCAGTTTATCATCCAGCTGCACTTCCAAGTATTTATAGGTTTGCACCCTCTGCACACAGTCTCCTATGATGATCACGGGGTCCATGAGGGGCCTGGGCCTCCTAATATCCACTACCAGTTCCTTGGTCTTGCAGGTGTTCAGGTGTAAGTGGTTTGAGTCACACCATTTAGAACCATACCACACCATATAGAACTAACTAGGGGGTTTGTCCCCATCTCGCTTCGCTTGCCAACCACCCCGGCCTGCGCTTCACATCAGCCACTTCGCATCTCTGCTGTTCGCATTTCAGAGAGGGGGGCTGAACGCACCCCAAGGAGACCTGGTCGCTCCTCCGAAACCCCCTCTTAAATGCTGATACAATAGGAAACAAATAGTTTTTTTTTTACCGCCTCTTTGCTCAATCAGCTGCTGGCTTGCTGCTGCTGCTGCCGTGCTGCATGCTCTGCATTTCACATTTAAAAGCATTGTACAGCAGCTGTCTTTGTCATCTACTCTTTGTCTTTATTTCCGGCCCCGGGCGTGGTTAAATTTTTTGGCACAAAGTCTGGTCTCATAGGATGTGAATTCTTGATATTTTATAATTTAGAAACGGAATAAGAATCTGAAAATCTAACAACATTACATTAAAGTCGATAAATTCTGAAAAGAATGATACCAAAAATATATATATAGGTTTTAAAATAAGCCCAATTTAAAACATGACAAAAAATGTCACATAAAAACGTCACATAAAATCATTGCACAAAATCGTTGCACTTTAAGGCTTAGGATTTTATAGAGTAAATTACTCCTTAAAAATATGATGAAAACTTTTCACAGAGATGCTGACTTTACAATAGTGCAGTTGAAGGTATATAATTGTTGCTTTATGCGGATATGGACTAAAGAGAGAAATAACCTTGTATAAGACCATAAGATTATTTGTTTTCTGCCATTTAGGTCTTCTTTGGAGTTCTAATAACTTTTCCTAACTCTATTTGTCCATGATCTATCATGCATTGACTCACATGCTAATCTTCATTCTTCTAGTCCTTGTGCTAACTGCTACACATCTTGTACTCTATCAGAATTTCGATGCTCATTAAACTCTGCTTTACATTCTCTTGGCAACCAGCTAAATGCATCATATAATATTACACTTTTTGTATGTTGCCTTGGCTATAAGACACTTTCTAAACTGACAGCATTTTCAAATTAAAAACAAAAACTGGATTTAGAATAATGTACTACAAGTTTTCATACTACAGTTTGTTCACTTACTTTTAAAGCTAACATTAGAGAATTATATTTTCACTTGTTTGTAACACAACTATTTGTCATGAAAGACCACAGTTTTCAAAATTGCCTTAATCACACTGGAGACTCCTTAGTACGACTGCATCAGCTGCAAGAGTATAGAATATTAAGTGCTGACTAGTAATCTAAAGATTTATGACTAAAATCTTTATGAGCCTACATTCAAATCCTATCTGAGTCAACGATTCTTAGGCTACATTCACATTGTAAATAAAAGTTAGTCAATTTTAATTCATACAGTACAGAGCTGATATTTTTAGAGAAGTCTTTAGTCAATTTATCTTGTGATACTATTTCAATTTAATGCAGTTTATTTTTGTCTCTTACTTTTCAATCTCAAAACACTATCGCAAGTTTACTGTTAAAACGCAACTTTAAATTTAAATTTTTAAATTACTAATTACATAATACATACACAGTAAGACAAAAAAGTTCCAGAGTTATTACCATAAATGTAACCAAGCAATATCTGTCCAATAACACAAATATTGAATTATGGGCAGTTGACAATAAGAGAGAAGAAAAAAAAACTTTATTTAGCAAAATCCCTATGGAAATTATACCTCTGGAGGATTATTGATCAATTATAACAGAAAACATGAAAAGATAGAGTCAGACACACGGTCATGGTCCTGGAGAACTAGGTCAACTGGTCACCCACTCCTTTCTGAGCATTATACAGTAAAAATTGTGCTAGATTGTCTAATAAATCATGATGAAAGAATCTTTTCATCTGTTGATTTCAATACTCCCACTATTAGAAATGTCTTTCAAAGGCACAAAAACAGCTTGCAATTGGATCAGTGGCACCAAGTGCCACAGCAGGACACAGGGAAGGAAAAAGAATAGAGGAGACTCTGTAATTATTGTTACTTATATTTTTATGCAAAGGAGGTACAAACAGAGATGCAGTATACACTGCTAATAAACAGCTCTATTCAGGGAATGCTAGAAAGAAATAGTGAGTCTTTAGCCTAGATTTAAATACTGAGATCAAAGGAGCAAGTTTTACATAAGCAGGTAGATGATCCCTCAGCTTTGGGGTTCTGTAGCTAAAAGCCTGACCTCCCTCTGTTATTTTGTTAATCAATTTAATCTTGGCAAATGGAGATGCTAATTCAAGCTCTGGTTTGTGAGTAATGATATATTCAGATACTTAAGCAGAGCCTTGGCGCTTCAACAAATTATTTTTTTTCTTAGACTCTTGTCACACTGTTATCCACTCGACTTGTGGCCAAAGCTGTTGCTGCTAATTTTGGTCATGTACTGGCTACACTGGAGGCTGGAAAGACTGAAGTCTAACCAAAAATGCCCAAATTGTCTAAACACACCGAGTCAATCCAATTTTTGATTTGCTTAATTCCTATCAGATTCCAAACAGTAATACTATAAAGTGTGTACATTGACACAAACTCGAACAAGAGCCATAGCAAGGTCTGGGGCAGCCACCTGTATATTGTTTTCCTGGCTGCAAAATTGCAAACAAGTGATGTCCAAAACAGAACTGAGTGGATAGGAGAAAGGTTAGTATTAAAGGTCAGTATGGAAGTGACATCAAAGGGGCCGGGATCGGAAGGGTCTTCAACCATAGGTTCGGACCTGGAAGTGACATCAACAAGACCAGGGAGAATTTCCTGTAAATGGTCTGCAGAAAAGCGAGAAAAAGAATCAGTGCCCTCTGCTACATCCCAGTCTGATTTGGAATTGACCTCATTCAAGCCCTTTAGCTGCTTCCCATGTGTGACAACATTCTAAGATAAAGTTCCATCTATTGTGATAATTTGTGCTACACCTCATCCCCTGGCTCAGCTTCATCCACAGTGAAACACTCTTTTAAACAGCATTCTAATGCAAAAAAACACACCAGTGTCACTCAACTGTTGTCCTGTTGCCTCTTGTCCTTTGCAGACTGCCTTTGACTGTATCCCAGCCCCTACCGCACCTTTCTCTCTACAGTTGAGTCTTCTGAAAGAAGACACTTACATGTTCCTTTAAACTCAAGAATGGGAGAAATGGAGGAAACTGTGAAGTTGTTCAATTTTGTGTGTGTTTGGTTTTAGGGTCTATCTATCTATCTATCTATCTATCTATCTATCTATCTATCTATCTATCTATAAATTTCAGATAATCTCTTCTGCTGCTGCTAAACACTAAGTCTGTTTGCGTATGTGTGTGTAAGACAATTCTGTACTTCCACATTTACATGATAAACTTTATCATAACTGAAAATATTTCAGATCAAGTTAGTATTAGAAATAGACCTACAACTTGCACATGGCCTGTATTTGAATTGAATCAGAATCTTTGGGTAATTTACATGCCCCGACTGATTTCATATCATTGTTTATGTGACATTTGTCATAACTCTGTGTTGAGAATGGATGGATGACAGCAATGACTCAGTCAACCAATGGATGGATAGTGATGAAGAAGATTTAATAAGCATTGGGGAAGGCTGCTCTATTTAAACCAAATGGGAGTATGCCCACAGAAATATATATGCATCCAACTGTTGTGACAAAAGCTTCTATACCAGTGCTCAACCCAAAACAGATGCAGGAGGCACACTGATAAAACAAATAAATCGCCTTCCCCATTCCCCACAGGCACAACACAGTCTCATAAGCACCAAACCACAACACCAACAAGTGTTTTTCTTCTTACTCTCTTCTACTCCTCTCCAGCAAGCTTTGTCTCTCTCCTCCCGACTCTGGCTCCCGGAGTGGTGCCTGCTGGCATCTTTTGTAGCCCACCTGGATTTGCTCCAGATGTTCAATGACCTATTTCTTGTTGTACCTCCGGGTGTGGTGGAAGAGCTGCCCACATGGGCTCAGGAACCACAACAGCGTCCCCTATCGGCATACCCCAGATCCCAATAGGGTTGTAGAGAACTCCATCTCCCATGGAGCCCTGTGGGAATACAAGGAACCATTTCCACCAAGGAGGGCTGCCATCTAGCATCCTGGGGGAGGTACTGTTCAGTCCCTGCTTGTTCCCCCGGACCATATAAAGAAGAGGCATACCAGCCAGGCAAGGGCCCTGGCCGTCTGACACACTGTATATCAGACAAAATGCCTAACTGTGGTCAGAAGAGAATTTTAAAATGTAAAAAGGCAAAAGACTCCAGTCAGAAAAGTGGTCAAGCATGTAAGGTCTAGTAATAAAAATATCTGCAGTAATAGAGGTATGTCTGTAGAAAAGACAGAAGTCATAAAGGTAGCAACTTTAGGCCACAGGGCAGCAACAGTGGGGAATTCCCAAAATATACATAGGAAGGTGCCCAGAGCCCTAGTTTGACATAGACAGCAGAAGGGGACTGGGTTCAGCCTCATAGTGATTTATCTTCTAGGGGTCAAGGAAAGCCTGTATACTAATTTGTACAATTGCAGGAATTAACAATATTTTTAAAAATAAATGGCCAAAATTGGAGCAGCATTAGGGAGATCATATTTCCAAACAGACTACATGGGCAGGGGATGACTGGAGGCTTCATGCAGCCTTCCAAAGAGGGTCTTGAGTGTAACGTCACTGGGTTATGCATTTTAACCAAGAGATGTAATGGTAGAGGTAATTGCAATGTTATGTAGCAGGCATTATTGATTGGCCTTAGCTGGAGGTAGAAAAAATAGGAGGAGGAAGAAATAGAATAGCTGTGCCTAACTAAATTGTGTGGAGGCCAGTATTATCAAAAATATCTCCAAGGATGACGATGACTTTATCTGACAATGCTGTAAAAGCTATAGGCTTTCCTCTGATACAGATGGCTGGCTTTCATAAAACCAGGGTATGCCAGTGCCACTGAGGACATGGTCCCAATTGCTTCTCCCCTTTGCATCAGAAATTCAATGCGTAAATTAACACTGAGCCAAGATATATTGTCTGAAATTTTAATTTTATCAGAGTGAATAGGAGAACTAGTAAGGATCTGGGAGCAGCCATTTTTGTTTCTACCATCAGCTAGGATAAACAACTGTCAAAGATGGAAAGTAAGGCCAAAATACGGTATAGAATAAATGCTCTATGATAAAGTTCCATATCTGGAAAAGATGTTCCTCTTCCAGTCTATTTTCTTATGTAAATTGAGAGATTGGGGCTAGGTCTTTTTTATTCCATAAGAAAACAAGAAGCAATGAGTTAATATTAGATCACAACTTGGCTGGAGGAGGAAGGGGCTAATGAGCACTTATGCTGTTAGACGAGTAACAATATTTATTTTAAGAATAGCCATTCTGGACCTAAATGGCGATGAAATGGAGGACCACCATGTGATAGATTCCGCAATACTTTTAAATACACGATAATAATTAGAAGATAGGGTAGATTGTAGTGATAGAAAGATGTTTTCTACAAAATATTTAATAGAATCGGCTACTGGAATTGATGCAAAGAACATACATTGTTTGCAAGTGGTATTAAATGCCAACAAAGTAGATCTATGCCAGATGATTTTATAGCCTGAGAGAGACTCAAAGGACTTACTGTAAATAGGCCCAGGACATGAGAGAGGACATGTAATACGTTATCTAGTGTAAAAGGCGCTATATAGCGCCCGACCCGGCACAGACCACGCATAGGCACGTGTACAAAAACACACAGGCTTTATTTTTTCTTCAGCTGTGTCACACGTCTTCCCCGTGCCACACAGCCCAAACACAGTCCCAAAGTACAAAACAAAACAAACCACAATTCTCCACCTCGCTCCACCACTCCTCCCTGACAAGCTTCGTCTCCTTCTTCCCAACTCTGGCTCTCCGAGTGGTGGTGGCTGGGCCCTTTTATAGCCCACCCGGAAGCGTTCCAGGTGAATAACCACCTGGTCCTAATTGCCCTTCCGGGTGGGGCTGCAGGCTCGTCCAGCCGGGCTGTGGGAAGCAGGCAGCTCCCCCTAGCGGCCACGCCGGGCCCCAACCAAGCTGTGGAGGACTCCATCTCCCATGGAGCCCTGCGGGTGGTTGGGAAAACACCGTCGGCCAGGGAGGCTGCCACCAAGCGTCCCGGGGAAGGTACTGGACTGTCCATGACGGATCCCCCGGAACATAAGCAGCAGGGGCGTCCCTGCCAGGCATGGGACCTGGCTGTCCTTCACACTAGATACAGTCAGATATCATCAACATAATGTGATATTTTTGAGGATGAAACCATGAATATAAACTGGGTTGATTAATTGATGGTACGGAGGACAATGGCAAGAGGCTCTAGAACAAGGTTAAATAGCAGTGGTGACAGTGTTGATCCCTACCTTGCATGTTTAAGGACTGAGAAGGGACAAGATATATTACTTTTAGTAAGCACAACTAATATAGGGGAAGAAAATATTGCCTTGAACATATTTATGAACCTGTTCCCAAACCCCATCAGGCCTATCATATACCATAAAAACTGCAGACTCACTTTGGCCAGAAGAGCCACTGAATGAGCCAAAGAAGATGCAGCATCAAGAACATGTAGAAGACATTGTACATTATCTGTGGTTTGATGGGACCAGACTGATCAGAGTGGAACAATTTTGGTAAAACTTGTTGGAGTTGTAATGCCAAGAGTTCTGCCAGTAACTTTGCATCGGCTTTTATCAAGGAAATAGGGTGATAATTAGCACTCTCTGTTGAGTCCTTACTTTGTTTCAAACGTACAGTAATCAGTGCTGAGTTAATTGTGGGATTTAACTTAGCGGAAGAAAGAGAATAATTTAGCATCTGCTGACTTCAGCAAGTCTTCAAGCTCTCTGCATGTAACTGATGCATCCAGCAGGTCAATGTCCTCTGCAGATAATTTTAAGAGCTTTGAGCTTTAAAAAAAAGGAACTGGATTTTAGCAGGGAGGAAAAAGGTTGTTGCTGAAGAGATCAGAAAAAAAACTAAAAAGTGGTCATTTATTTGAGTTGGATTATTAATAACACTGAGATCAATGCAAACGATTCACAGCCTTGCAATTTTAGCAATAGCAGCTTACTAGACTTTACACTAGATGTGTCGAGAAGAATTGAATTTACTTCTGATTGGGCTATTATAATCTTGAGTTCATGTTCAAGATTCACAAGTGACAGGTGCTGCCGCTGTAGATGGGCAAGTCACCCCTACAGGTTCTGTATTTTTTTGCTTGATGTGCATGCTAGTCCAGCAGAGTATGCAATTGTAAGATCACTAATTGTGCCTTTAAATGCTAACCGGACATAAGATGGATCTTCCCCAGAGTTAGTATTAATTTCCAAGAATTATTGTGATATCTTTGTGCAGAAGTCTGAGATTTTCAGCAGGGAGGCTACAAAGGCCTGTGGGGTGAGAGCTGTGAAACCCGAGACAGCTGCACCTGAGCTTTAGCTGTCCTGTGATTTAACAGCAAAGTGATTTCCAACGTAGTGCTTGTTATAGAGGTTGGTAGTGAGTTAGAAATAATAATACAATTGATTCTTGAGTACAACTAATGCTGGGGTGAGAAAGACAAAATTGATTTAGGTTCAACTAGCCACATAAGGTTTCTGATAGAATGATTTTCAACATGTGACAGATCTGTGGACCCTAAATAGAGTCTGGTTTAGTAAATTCTCAAATTGAGCCAGTTACTCCAATTTCATGCTGTTTTCACAGCTCAACAAAATATTGCAGTAGTTTAGGAAATTCCACTCTAATTGTCTTTATATTGTATAGTCTGTCCTCTTTTAAGCTTCAGAGATCTGATTTGATTAGTACTTGTGGAAGGTAACTGCGGTGGACTGGCGCCCTGCCTGGGGTTTGTTTCCTGCCTTGCACCCTGTGTTGGCTGGGATTAGTTCCAGCAGACCCCCGTGACCCTGTAGTTAGGATATAGCGGGTTGGATAATGGAGGATGGATGGATGGAAGGTAAAACATTTTCTCTAGTGCATGTAGTAGGCCAGGCAATTTCTCTCTCATGTGTATCATCAGTATTAGCCATGTCCAGGTCATGTATTCCCTTGAAATACTCAGAAACTGAAGATGCAACTATATAGCCAACTATTGCATTGTGGGCACCATCCACTTCATGTGTTTAAGGTTGATCTTCATACACTTTTTGCAATCCTAAACACATATCTCACAAATGTCTCACAACTATTACCATGCCATCTAGGTCAATGACAGGGCCTGGACTATTCCATTCAGCACTGTCTTCTTGCAGAACACTTTATCACCCATTTCATATTTGTCATCTGTAGTTCTGAGTTTTTTCAGCAATGCCCATTGAGTTCTTTTGGAACACTCTGCCTCTGTAAATGCCTGCCGTGCTGCAGACAAAATAGAGTTATGTTTTCCTATCCATGCATTCCTTGTAGATCCTTCCAATGAAGATGGGCTGTTAGTAAATCCAGATGGAAGATTAGGGTTTTGCCCAAACACTAATTGTTACTGACTGTAGCCTTTGGCATTATGAATCATGCTCTTTGTCATCAATGTCTGAGCAACAGTAGTTTCCAGTCACACACCTTGCAGTGTTTTACATTGAGTAGTATTTCTGTGAGTATTTGGTTGTGCTGGTCAATCAGACCATTGCTCCATGGGCAAAATCCTACAGTAGTCTTGACCCCAAATTTGAAGTTCTCAGCCTTGTCTCTTGATTTCATCATTGTTGAACTCTCCACTATTATCACGGAATAGTCTTTGTCTTGAACAATGCACACTCGTCCAGCACTGTATGGAGTGTGACACAAACACTGAAGACTTCTTTGAGGAGAGAAAGCTTCCAGCACTAAACTGTGTGAAGTGGTCTATTATATTTAGCACAAGCAATGTTCTAATTCATGTTAATCAAGAGCAACTGTTTCATTAAATTTTGATGCCATTCGCAAGCTCACTGCTGGCTTTACCTGGGGTCTGTTGTACTTTATACATTTGGCACAACTGCTTAATGTCTTTTTTAGTATTAAACCAATGTCACTGTCTTTCTTACAAGAGCAATTGATTAGCCTTTAAAACTTATCAGTAGAAGCATGTCAAAATATCTGTGGAGTTCTACCACTGTTTTTTGTTTTTCATCTCTACTCATATTCTCAGTTATGGTTACAATCTTATTGCCTTTTATTTTCTCTTCTGTTAAAATATCTGTTACTTTCCTTTTATTTTCTTTATCTAGAAAGCAGAAGCAGTAATGGCCTAATGTAATAAGTTCAAGGGGGTGAACTGCTTGAATATGATAGCTCCTTCATGCTGAGAATCAAACAGTGCTCCAGCTTTTTTTAAGGGAGGATTTGCTTAGCAAGAGTCAAATATTTACAGTGTTTCTCTTTTTTGGTGGAATTTTACCAGTTTTAATGTGTATTACTTTATCATCTTCAAACTTAAATACTTTTGGTGGCTGGCATTTTGATCACTTTGATCTGATTCAAATCAATAATATTGCAGTCCAGCCATTTTTCACCATGTACTATAGATGTACATACTGTATCAATAACAGCTGGCCCTAGAGCTTCAACAAAAAAAATAGCCTTTGCATCATTGGGATAATTTTAATTGAGCAGTGTGATATTACATGTTTGTTTTATCCTCTTCTGTAAATTTCAGCTTTTCCCTAAGGGTAGTTTTCTGCCCAATGAAATGTACTCTGACAGATTGCACATTTTGTTTATCTTGCATACTTATCTACAGGGTAAGTGGTATTCAATGGCACCCTCTGGTGGTAATTTTGTGACCACACATCACCCTTGGGGCGGAACGGAAGTGACCTCATTCTTGGGGCTACTTTTTTTCTTTGCTCTCTAGTAAATATGACCCTTTGTTTTACTTGGATTGCACGAGTACCATTTCTCAACATATCTCCAAAAATATGTCTCAAAGCAAATTTCAAGGAATCACACATAATATTTGCACAAATAGTCAAAGCAAGCTGTTTATCCCTAATTTCCAAACAAGCTGTACTGAGCGATTTCAACATGAGCACTGCATCTGGTAATTTCATTTTGTGTTTGCAAATGCGATAGTATCGCTGAACAAATTAAAAAATTAAACCAGGCATGGATATTATTTCAGCTCTGTTAGTACTGTCAAAATGAGGGTATGTTTCATATGCACAGTCTTTCTCCTCTTGTAAAAACACTTTGTCCAAAGCAGAAATCAGTGTGACTATTCTTAAATCTTTATCTAGATCCTAGGCAGATATTATCTGGGCAGTCTCCAATGACTGCCCCTTGTGCGAAAGTGTTACAGCAAGGGCTTGTTTTTCTTTTCCAGCTTAGTTAATACACATCCATAATTCAAACTCATGTTTCCAACTTTTGTATGACTCCTTCTCATTGAATACAGGGGGCATTTTGTAACTGCTAACCATCCCCTGCCACCAAGGAACTAATTACTAAAGAAACTTAAAAGTATGAAAAAGTAAGCCTTTATTTCTCAAATACCATCACATTACCCACTCTCACACGTGTGCACAAGCACCACCCCTCTACCCACAAGCTTAGTTAATTGAATTCATTAACATATTTTAATCTAAACATTTAATCATATGCATAATATGAAATATTGGAAATTTACAGTTAACAAATGAATAGTTTGCTAGTACCCAGTAATAAATTACAGTGTAATATTACCGGAATAGCAGCATTCTATGCGGACTAAAAATATTCCAGCATTCTAAACTGTTCCTAAAGACTAAATGAGTTACAATAATGGATTTCGTCTATAAGTTTTAACACTTATTACTTACTGTTTTTCTTTCATGTTAGTGTGTTGAAATCTACATGAATGCTAAATTTAGGCATTGGATAGTATCTACAGTTTCAAAAGTTAATTTAAAGTGCCATCTCTATCAATGTGTTAAGTACTGAGAAATTTACTTTTATTATGTTTCAAAGATCAGTTTCCATATTCTATACTTAGTATTTAGTCAGTATTTTCCACTTGTTTCAAAAGATTTATAGCTACTATACCTCCAACACCGGGGATTTTCCTAACTTGCACCCAAACCTGGCTGAGATAGGCTGTATTTTTTCTTGACTAAGTATTAGCAAAATAACCTTCAGGAAATAATTAGATGAATTTTGAATATGTGTGCAATGGTTAGCTTTTTGGAAAGAAAGTGGCAGAAGGTTCATTCACACATTATTATCTGGATGGTGGCATAGGTTGGGAGTTGTACATATTATTTAACACATTATGGACACACTTTGTAGCACATTCTGCATAAATATACAAAAAGAATAAGCAAAAATTGCAAGCAAAATGTTCGAGTATAATTAAATAGCCATATTTTCTTTTTTGTGGACCTTTTCACTGTATGTCAGTTATCTAATTGCTACAAAGGCAGCACTACACAACAAGACAGACTGGGTCACAAGCAATTTACATGTGAAACCCCAAATCTTTCCTGAACATAAAATAATATTACATAATCTTTTGATACTGTAATTTTAAGAAGACATACAAACTTGAGCCAACTTTTGTTAAATATTTGCCATTTCTGTATTGCAGGCATCCATCTAATTAGTACTTTGCAGTAGTAGTAGTAGTAGTAGTATTGTCACAGGCATTTACTGAAAGCATTCACCCATTCATTCATGATATCAATCTATTAATCCATTCCAGGGTTGATAGAAGGGAAATCCTGTTTGAGCATCATTGAAGTAGGTGAGGAATCAATCTGGAAAGGATTCTAGATCATTGAAGGACATGTTTGATGACATACACATGATCATTCTTATGTCATCACATCCTCTTACAAAGTTACAAACCAATACAACTCATTTAGGCTGTTCCATTCTAGCAGCAACAGATGGAAAGCAGAAACAAGTAATGTATGGGGCATTTACAGGTGCACCAAAACTATTGCATCATTTGTGAAAATTTAAAGTTGCTAATTATCCCAACGACTCAAAATAATCATTTTTTTACCTAATCATTGTGGAAGTGATATGATTCCTGTGCCATTTGTACACTGTAAATGACAACTAGAAGTTGCATTAACGCATCAAGCGATCCTTAGCTGTATGCTTACATAGGGTTAAAATTTATTGTGAATTGTGCACATTACAAATTGTCTGTGATGTATATTCTACCTTGTGACTCGTGAAGCTAGGTGATGCCTTTTTTTTCTATGTGACATAAGCTCTTGCGGATTGGTTGATACCAAATTGGCAAAAAAAAAATACAATTCATATGTTCTTCACTGTATACATAACACAGCTCTAATTCTTCAACCTCAGAGTGCTTAATGCTGTGGTTTCCTCTGGCAATAAATAAAACCCTTGAGCCTTCATTGCCAGTCCACTGTCAATTCTTCCACATCACTTAAAATGGATAAAGTCACCACTTAATATATATGCTTTACATACATATATTTACATTCTATTTGTAAAAGAATGTAAAAGAAACAGATATGTTAAAACTTTTATAAAAATGATCTGCTAATGGATATTTGAGTTAAGAACAGCCATGTCTAAGCATAGAAAAGCATTATTTCGTTAATATATCCATGCACTCCTAGTTTACCTTTCTACTGTTTCCTTTATTATTCCATACTTTGAGAAAACAAATGAAAGATTTCAATTCCTTATCTATATGTAAAATAAAATAACTGAAAAATTATCAAACATAAAAAGAGAAGTAAACATAGTGCTTTGTGTCATCTCTTTCAGCACTCCTTTCAAAACAAAAACTCTGGATTACTTTTTTAAATATAAAATAGTATTGTATTTAACCATAAGCATGTATGTGGAAAACATATTTAAGCTATTAATTATAGATACATTCTTCCTACCTAAATTAATTAAGCAATGTTTATTTAAAATACTACAAACATAGTCTTAAGATTTCAGCAATTCTGAATATTCAATTTAGTACAGAAAACTGAAGATAAGCTGTTACACTGACTAATGGGAACATCTTTATCTTCATTGTTGCCATCTATTTAAACTACTTCTGGCAGGTGGTGCAATTCCCAGTTCATCCGCTTTTGAACATTCTTAATTGTAACATTTTTCTGTTTAACAGTATCAACACAAATTATAAAAGAGATTGAGCATTAAAAGAGTTTGTAATTCAGAAGACAGATCAGTTTACATTTTTCATAGTCAGATCATTTGTCTTTAAAGCAGAAGTGAGGATATGTACTCCCTTGGAGTACATTATCAGTTAACTTAATAACATAAAGACTTACTGCAAAAATGAAAGCAACAAACACCTACATTACCACTCTGATGACAAATGAAATACAAATTATGAATTAAGTTACAATGAAAGGGTTCATGGAAGTAGTGTGCTGCCAGGTTCATTGAAAATGTAGCATTTGGTTATCAGCACCAGAACTGTTCCTCATTTTTATGTATCCACTCTGGCATACACAAAAAATCATTAGTGGCTCTTAGCTACTATTGAGTTTTACCTTGAGCATATGATAAATTAATTTTCATAAATTATGAGACTTCTACAATCAAATAGCAGCAGCTATGGAGGAACCTCTTTCGCTATTTTTCCATACACAATGATGTCTCTGGTCTCATTAATAAATATGATAGCTTGGCAGAAATCAATCTTCTAGCGAATTGCTTCATCAAGAGTCCAGTTGTGGAAATGATATGGAAGTATATGCTTGATTAATTTTAATGTACTTCAAACTTAAAAATAACTTACAATTTTGTTTTGCATCTTAATACTGTTGACTTTTTCCTTTATTTCTGAGTAAGTCATATGGAGCTTGTTTAGACTTTTCTTTTATTTATTCAATCAATCAATCAACATTTATTTATATAGCACATATTCATACAAAAAAAAATGTAGCTCAAAGTGCTTTACAAAATGAATAGAGTAATAGAAGACACAATAAAAGATAAACATAAGTCAACATTAATTAACATAGAATAAGAGTAAGGTCCGATGGCCAGGGTGGACAGAAAAAACAAAAAAATTATTTATTTATTATGTGACTAGATCCCCAAGGTGCTTATAACCTGCTGTTTTTTATGTTTATTAGAGTTTGTTGTTACTTCTCCCCCTTATTCAGTCCTAAAAGTATTACAAATATTCACAAAAATATTATATCAAATTTATTGTGATAGGCTGAATGGTTAATTTGTTATAAATTGTTATTCAGGAATTTGTTAATGCATCACACGAACACATATACAATTGGACAATAAAAATATTTGAGTGCATATCAAGATTTTTCTTAATTCCTCTAATCTGGGGTTTTTCCCATTACCAGTGGGTAAAGTAAATAACATTACAAAAAAAATAAAATATGATTCATGTTTAACTGTATTGGAGCAAACGAAAAAAGAGTTAACAGGTGACATACTTGTTTTATAGGAATACTGGATGAAATATCTAGCATTGCTTGGGTATATTTGTATAGTGGATTAAGGTAAGGAACCAAATATTTTTGTGTTGGAACCAAATATTTTTGTGTTTTTAATGTTGACTCTTTTGTCATTGCTGGATAAAATGCAAATGTTCCAACTATTATCTGCAATACCTCTATATCTCTAACTATAAACCTCTCTGCACTCATGAACTGAGAATTTGGAGATCCACTAAGTGTATGTTGTGTTGATTTAACTGTATAATAATACACACACAATTTCACTGTCAGTTGGGCCAAATGTAAAAACAAAATTCCAAATTTATTACCATTGGATAAACCATTTTGATTACAATTTTGTTTCAGCACCTTCTTCCTCCCATTTAGAACCCCATTTCTCAATGGTATTAAAGACGGGGTTTTAAGTTGTAGGTACAATAACATGCATGCAGATTTTCATGAACTTTGACTCAGCCATTTTTGATGGATACATGCTGTTAATCAATCAATCAATCAACATTTATTTATATAGCACATATTCATACAAAAAAATGTAGCTCAAAGTGCTTTACAAAATGAATAGAAAAATAGAAGACACAATAAAAAATAAACATAAGTCAACGTTAATTAACATAGAATAAGTAAGGTCCGATGGCCAGGGTGGACAGAAAAAACAAAAAAAAAACTCCAAAGGCTGGAGAAAAAAAATAAAATCTGTAGGGGTTCCAGTCCACGAGACCGCCCAGTCCCCTCTGGGTTAACCCCCCACCAGCATTATAACCACGCTTTCCAATTAAATTTCTGCGACACCATGTAGCCTGGATTGTAAATTAGTTCAATTTTATTATACACAAACATTTTCATTAAGATTTTGTAAAAAATCAGTTTTGTGTTGTCCCCTGATTACAAGGATGTAATTTTGAATCACCATATAGCCTCTGTTTTATTGTTTTATCAGATCACCTGTGACAAGCACCTGACACGAAAGGTACCAGCTAGCTTCCTAGGTTCTTTTCTTAATGGGGGATAGGAAAAAAAATGCCAAAAACTGCTATATAAAAGTAATCTGTAACCTCATACCTGTTTCACTGTTTGCACTGTTCCCTGTGTATTCAACCCTAGGGCAACCTCTAATGCCAACTGGGTCTGTCTTTGCCTCCAAACCTTTACTTTAACAGTTTTACCACCAACACAGGGCTTAATAAGAACATCCCATTGTCCCCTTAAAGGACCACAGCTAGGCAAGAAGTTGACAATCTCGCTTCTCAGATAAACATTAATTAAAGTTTTCACTTAAAGGTTATATTTATGTGCAACAAAATAACAGCAGCAAAGATAAACAATACAAAGAATCAAACAACCTTGGTGCATTCATGCAGTTTTCATTCCGTCTGCAGATGACAATTGCTAAATAGTCCAGTTCTTTAGTTACAATTTTTCTTGTCCTTAATTTAGAAATTAAACGAAAATTATTTCTTGCCAGAGAGAACTCTTTTCCCAGTATACAGCAACTAAGAGAGATTACCATTTAGGCATCTGTTTCAGATTTTACAAAGCTTCTTCTTCCTCTTTCGGCTGCTCCTGGTTGCCACAGCGGGTCATCTTCTTCCATATCGTCCTGTCTTCTGCATTTTGCTCTGTTACACCCACCACCTTCATGTCCTCTCTCACCACATCCATAAACCTTCTCTTAGGCCTTCCTCCAGCTCTATCCTTAACATCCTTTTCCCAATATACTCAGAATCTCTCCTCTGCACATGTCCTAACCAACGCAATCTCACCTCTCTAACTTTGTCTGCCAACCATCCAACTTGAGCTGACCTTCTAATGTACTCATATCTAATCCTGTCCATTATCGTCACACCCAATGCAAATCTTAGCATCTTTAACTCTGCTACCTCTAGCTATGTCTCCTGATTTCTGTTTAGTGCCACCATCTCTAACCCATATTACATAGCTGGTCACATTACTGTGATGTAGACCTTCCATTTCACTCTTGCTGATACCCATCTATCAAAAACACTCCTGACACTTCTCCATCCATTCCACTCTGCCTGCACTCTCTTTTACACCTGTCTTCCACAATCTCAATTACTCTGAATTGTTGATCCCAAGTATTTAAACTCATCGACCTTCACCAACTCTACTCCCTGCATCCTCGCCATTCCTCTGCCTTCCCTCTCATTCACACACATGTATTCTGCCTTGTTCTTACTGACCTTCATTCCTCTCCTCTCTAGAGCAAACCTCCAACTCTCTAGGGTCTCCTTGACCTGCTCCCTACTCTCGGTACAGATCACAATGTCATCAGCAAACAATATAGTGCACGGGGACTCCTGTCTAATGTCATCACCATTGCAAATAAGACAGGGCTCAGGGCCTATCCCTGATGTAATCCCACCTCCTCATACAATACCACAACTCCTCTCGAGGCACCCTGTCATATGCATTTTCCAGGTCCACAAAGACACAATGCAACTCCTTCTGGGCTTCTCTATACTTCTCCATCAACACCCTCAGAGCAAACATTGCATCTGTGATGCTCTTTCCTGGCATGAAACCATATTGCGTCTCACTAATCATTACTTCCCTTCTTAACCTAGCTTCCACTACTCTTTCCCATAACTTCATGCTATGACTCATAAATTTTATCCCCCTTATTCTTGAAAATCGGTACCAGTACACTTCTTCTCCACTCCTCAGTCTTCCTCTCACTTTCCAAGATTCCATTAAACAATCTGGTTAAAAACCCCACTGCCATCTCTACTAAACACCTCCATGCTTCCAGAGGTATATCATCTGGACCAACGACTTTTCCATTCTTCATCCTTTTCATAGCTGTCCTTACTTACTTCTTGCTAAGCCACTGCACTTCCTGATTTACTATCTCCATATCATCCAGCCTTCTCTCTCTCTCTCATTTTCTTCATTCATCAGCCTCTCAAAGTACTCTTTCCATCTGCTCAACACACCCTCCTCACTTGTGAGTATGTTTCCATCTTTATCCTTTATAACCCTAAGCTGCTGCACATATTTCCCAGCTCGGTCCCTCTGTCTAGCCAACTGGTACAGGTCCTTTTCTCCCTCCTTAGTGTTCAGCCTCTCATACAACTTATCATACGCCTTTTCTTTAGCCTTCGCCACCTCTCTCTTCACCTTGCGCCTTATCTCCTTTTACTCTTGTCTACTTTCTGCATCTCTCTGACTATCCAACTTCTTCTTTGCCATCCTCTTCCTCTGTATACTCTCTTGTACTTCCCCATTCCACCACCAGATTTCCATTTCCTCCTTCCTCTATCCAGATGTCATGCCAAGCACCCTTCCTGCTGTCACTCTTATTACTTTTGCTGCAGTTGCCCAGTTGTCTGGCAACTCTTCACTGCCACCCAAGTGCAAGAGCCTATTTTTTGCAACTGGGCTGAGCTTTTTACAAAAATAGAAAAACAGCAACTGAACTGCAACCATTCTCCCCATCCTTCTTGCTCAGAATGAAACACCTGACTTACTTGTTTCATTTTTATTAGCAGAGCTTACATTCTTTCAATACACACAAAATGTTACTGAATCATTATCTTAAGCTCAGGCTTGTTTTCCCATGGAAATCAGAAGTTGCATTCTCTACTTAACCAAAATACCTTGATATACTTTCAGATTTCCTGGAATACCCAGCACTCTAGTCGCTTTGCCCCCCCAGAAACACCTTCAGACATACCCTATTGTCTATGGGGCAGAAGTGAAAGTCTATAGATTCGTAAAAAATATGGATCTTCGGCTTTCAATGAATCATGACAATTTAGGGTCCCCTGATGTTGAAAACATTGAAATCTCGATGATGGGTGTGTGTGTGTGTGTCACAATTTCTTGAGGACAGTCTAGAGCTAAAATGACTAGACTGAAAAAAACAAACTTGAAAGTTAAGCCTGTTGTGAGATGACAATGTACTGATTAATTTTTGAGCCAAATCGTACAAGAGAAAAAGGCACTCTAGAGGCACCCTTTGCAATTAATTATGAATTATTCTCATCAACTGCTATCGTAATGACCTATTTTATGATCAGAAAGATATTCAGCAGAGCAGTAAATAATTATTTAAACGTTATAGAATAGTTCGGGTGAGTTGGTTCCTATAGTGCAAAGCCTACTGCAGCTCACATCAGAATTTTTTAACTTGACAAGACTTTCAGACTTACAGTTCATTATTCGAGATTTGTCAACTGCAAAGGTTAAAGTATGTTCCATGCAGTCTATTTTTTAAGATGGACCAATGGTAACCTACATGAAAAATTTTGTGGTAAATCAGATTAGCTGTTTTTGTATGATTGATGATCTGCTGTGGCGACCCCTAATGGGAGCAAGCCAAAAGAAGAAGAAGATGAACAAACAAACAAACAGACAAGATGCATTCTGAGGGGTGACAGGAATCCTTAGCTTGCAAAGTGGATAAGTAATCCAAATAAATAAATAAACAAAGCTGAAAAATTCAAAAGACAGACAGATTAAAAAATTATTTATATACGTAAATTAAAATCGCACACTAAAAGAAAAGGAAAGTAATTCATGAAATCAAAATAAACCTGTGTTGTTTTCAATTCAAAAAGCATACCTCAGTATTTTAAGGTAATAATATATATGTTAATGTGAAGAATAAAAAGTCAGTACAGCTTTCAAGACATTATGTAAATATTCATTCATTCTGAAACTCTTTTATGTTGTTTTCATTATATTCAATGAGAAAAGATTTCACTGGAGAAAATAATCGTCATTCATTTGGGTTTAAGAGAGACTTGCGGTGACAAAGCAGACACCATAGTTTTGCAATGCTAGGATCATGAAAGTAGTTTTAAGAAGAAAAGGAACATACAGGAATATGCCATTGGGAGGAATATACCATGAGGAAAGAACAAAGGGGAGAGTTCAAATGTTTTCTAATACAAAAGGAAAATCTTGAAGAAAAGTTTGGGGAAAATAACTAATAATAGTTGAAGTGTGTGCTGTTGAGACCAAGTTACCATCGGTGGGTGATGTTCAGAGTTGTCTCTCCAGGTATGCTTACTTTTTTTTCTTTTTTTTTGTTTAAATTTACACTCTTTGTATCATTTTATACTTGTATTAAATGTATTACTTACCATTTTGTAATCCAAAAGTGGTATTTGGATTGAGAATTTCCCATTGTGAAGTCACAAGTCCTGTAAAGTAGTCCTACTGTAGCATGCTTGTGCATGCTGAGGGGTCAAATACGGATGCTTTCTTGATAATTTGAAGCAGATTGTGGTCAGTAAGCTCTCTGATGAACACAAATCCCTGCAGCAGAGCTTTCAGAATGAGTTTAGTACTTTTAGAAATGACATGAAGAAAGGTAAAAATCAAACAGAAGAAGGGTCAGTGTTTGGAATGCTGATGGAAACAGTCGACCATCATCATAAACAGATTATTTCACTGGAAGGTCAAATGTCATCATTTAGTTCTAAGCTTGCAGATTTGGAAGATAGAAACTACAGAAATAATGTTTGCATCATGGAAATTAAAAAAAAAGGTGAATATTGAAACGCCATTAAATTTCTGACAAAGCTGAGGCCAGTCATATTACTATCCTTGCATGACTTCTCATCTGTAATTGAGAAGACCTATAAGATCTATATGGCTTATCATAATTCATCCAGTCCAGAGGCCATTAATTTTTAAATATATTTAAAAAAAATGTTTAACTTTGTCAACCACTAATGTGTTCTTTGTGAGGCACAAAAAACTTAAAACATTTCTAGCAAAGGTAAGCAAATTTTCTGCTGTCTTGACTTCAATTTAACAGATTAAGATTTCCTGTGCTTTGGGACACTTTGTTGTAAGTTTTTAGCTATGTGTTTAATTAAAATACTTCAGTTGAATTATTTTGCTATTTTTTACCATTATGTTTTGTTTTTTGTGAAACCATTTTGATAAGGTTGCGGTCAACTTGATTGAGGCTTGCTTGACTGTTTTGGATCGTCTGACTCTGATCTTTTGACACACAATTTTTTTTTTTTATTTGATATACTTTGTTAATCCCTGAGAGAAAACTTTCTTTTCACATAACTTTTGGGAGTTAAAGCATAGGGTCAGGGATTGAACAGCGTCTCTGGTGCAATTTTCAGGTTAAGGGCCTTGTTCAAGGGCCCAACAGTGTAGTATCCTTTTTGCCAGTTATGGGATTTGAACTGGCAGACTTAATATACTTAAGATACTTAACAGATCCTTAGCCACAGAGCTGCCACTCCGCCTTAAGACAATGTCACAGCTGCAGACATAAAAACACACTGGCTTTATGCTTTATTTTTTAATTTGCTTCTTAGATTTTTCACCATTGATTTGTATATTTTGACCACAATTTTTGGCTTGACATATTATGCTTTGTTTTGCCAACCTTTTTGATTACTAATCTGTCTTACTCTTCATCTCCTAGTTGCCTTTTTGAAATTTCCTTTTAATGACATGCTTTTGCTCCTCTATCTATTTTTTAAGCACAACCTTTCATTTTAAGGCCAAGCCTTCTCATATGACATAATACAATTGAACTTTGATTATCATAAGGAAACTTTGGAGGCCACTCATAACTTCCAATGAAAGAAAGCTTTTAGATTTTATATAGCACTCCTTCACTATTGTATTTCTGGGAGAATAGTACTTTATGAATATCTACTATCTACTAGTTTATTACTTGATTTTCTTTAACATAATTGTTATGGTGGTTAGATACACTTGGTCTTTTTCGTTTGATTATATACTGTATGTATTACCCAGAGTGAGATATTGCAGAGCTAGGATATATAGAGTGTGGGCTCTGTGCTCATGGAGAATTTAGTTTTAAGGTGTTCTGTTTTGATTTATTGGTTGTTTGTATACAGGTATGGGGAAAGGGGATGTGGAGGGATGGGGTTCTTATTGTTACTGGGTTGGTTGGATCTGATTGGGAGGGAAAACCTGTAAGCCATCTTGGATGCATGTGTTTCTGTTGGGGAGGAATTTTGAGGATGCAGAATTGCTCAGCCTTTTTTATTCTGTTCTGCGCTTTAATTCTCTTGTGCTTTCTGCTCTTCGTTAATATTTTGGTTGCTTTTTGGAAACTCCATGGACTGGGAGTAAATGTTGAATGTACTAGAATTTTTAATTACTTGTGGCACAAGAGAGTAGATGTTGTGCTTATACAGGAACCCAAGTTACTGTCTAAAGATAGGCTCAATTTTGGTAACAAATGCTACTTGGACACAGAATGCTGTTATTCTCTTAAGGTATAATTTCAAGGCTGAAATACCTGACATAATCTGAGTTGATGGCAGTAGATTTTCTGTTTTGTGCTGATGAAGATGGATAGTAGAAAATAACAATCTATTGTATTTATTCACCATCACCTTATCGCATACTGGTTTGAGGTGAAACAGTGTATTTTTTTTTAAAAAAAGGTTTGAGAGGTGAGCAGAGTCAGAAAAAAGTCATAGTCAAATCTGAAATTCAGACCAATCGGTCATCAAAAATTAAATCTCTAACAAGAACCCAAGCACCTAAAGCAGAAGCTAATATTCTTAAATCAGGAAGATAACATTTAGAATTTTAATTTGCACATTAACCAGTGTTATCTATCAATCTCAGTTAGTGACATTAAAACCGGAGACAGTATTTATGCTATTGCCCTTCTAGGACAGCTTGCCTAGGATACACCTGACACCTGCGCACTAAAATGATAGTGCTTATGCCAAAATAAAGATGGCATAGTGACAAAATGGTTAATATTTACAGCTTCTTCAATTTGTCATAAAACCAGAAACTAATGTGGTATTCAGGATACCCGGGTCCAAAAATCCCTAAATAGATGGATATTTTGTTAAAATTTAGACAGGATAGCTCACAAAAACTTAAAAATATTACGTTTTAGTCTTTGTATATAACTAGTCAAATTATAAGTCTGAACAGCTTTGATATTATTGTGGGTATGGATATAAACACCTTCTTTAATTTCCTGTTAGATATAACACCAGCTCAACTTTCTTAGTGTATTCCTCACTTGACTTGCTCACTGTGTAAATGTATTTCTTATTTAATTCTTTTTGATTTGTGAATCTCTCCAGTAAGGCATTTCATTCATTCACTCAAGTTTCTTACTTCCCTTATTACTAATGCAGCCATTGAATTGACCAGCCTATCTTACCATGAATGTGGATTGATACAATTTATTTTCTAATGTTTTTCTCGAGCTACCCTGGAAGTTTAACTGTCTTTCTTCCACAATGATGAATTTTATAATAAGCTTGTCTCTAAGCTTGAAGATTTCATTAATATTAACATTGGCTCTGTTTATGACTTTGTTGGCCTGAAAGATTTTATAGGTGACTTCACAATTGGCTCTACTAGTAACCTGGCTGGTATATGCTGATATAAAATACTTAAAGTCAAATCACATCTCTTATTTTTGGAAAGGCCCAGCCCTTGTGTGACAAATCTGGAGGATGAGCTATTGATCACACAAACAAGGTATGAATTATTTTTTTTGCTTTCATAGGAAGTGGATTTCACGATTCATTGTACACAGACTGAGTGCTACATTTCTTGAGATAAGCCTAGTAAGCCACTGATGCTAAGATTACTACAATGTGAAATCTTTCTGACCAATACAGTCATTAAAAATAAGTTAGTAATTCTTTATTTACAACCCTTCAGATGTCAGTAGCCATTTTTTGAGCTTTATTCTGAATTCATTTTCGGAAAATGTATTTACAAGCGTTCTGTGAACAATGCTACCATGCTAGAATCACCAATTATATTGTTAACACTTAAGGAGATTCTTGACTTGTTAACTTTTGGAAAGTCATCAGGGCCTGATGTCTTGCCATCTGAGCTCCCTTCTGCACCCCTATGTATGCATAATCTGAACTCTGGTATCTCCTCTTACAAATTGAACATTCAGTTAATATGACCACAATTACCCTCATCTTAAAAGAAGGCAAACCATTACCAATTACTCTTTCTCCCAATCTGATAAATTTTGATGCAAAGCTACTGGCAAAAGTCCTTGTATGCCATCTGCAGAAGCAGACAGATTTTATTTGTTCTTGCTATGCAACACAAAACATTTCTTTGTTTCCTACGTATTATAGAATAGTCCTCATCTTGATCCAACTTACAACTCTTCTGCTGCTTGTTGATGAGAAACCTTTTGACCACATTAATTTGAACTTTATCTTGAAGGTTTTGTACTCAGTAGGCTTAGGTGAATGATATATTAAATTGACTAAATTGATTAAACTGAGATGTTGCAGTTCTCCTCCTTGGTGTTTATTCTCACCAGCTCATCTATTTTTAAACACATTTCACAATCGCAATTTGATAACCTCTATTGATGCTTATGGGTCCTATCATAACATTTCATTATATGTGGATGATATTTGCTTTTACTCAGTACTTCTCTCTCTCTGATCTGTCCCACATGCTTTGTTTGTTCAGTCATTTGATACCCTGTCTGGCTATAAAATTATTTTTTTTATCAATTCTCATTCTTTTAAATTCCCTATGCTATCAGTCTGTTTATTTGCCTTATATTCTGTTGGCTATGCTGTTTAAATACATGTAAATTGGCATCTTTCTTTTCTGCAGGGTATTGTAACATTCAATTACTATTGTGTCTGTCAATGGATTCCTTTCCTTGGGGTTCTTTCTTCCACTGTGTTCTGTCTTAGTAGAAATGTCAGGCCAAAGAATGGTAAAAAAGAAGCTAAACAAGAAGATGAAAGAGAACTTAAAAACAAAAATTAAGCAGGGGTCAAAGTCAGGAAGGACAAAGGAAAAATGTGTTCTAAAGCAAAATACAAATGAGAAAAACTAAAGTTAAAAAACGAGTATGAAAAATCTTAACTCCCAAAATGGATTTGAAATAATTGGTGCATAAGAGTGCTGTTACACATTACAAATTCCAGGAGTCTCACAATGGCAATGGAGATTCATTGCTAATGACAAAACAACACAAAATAACAGCATCCCTGAATATAAACCAAAAATATAGAATGTTGGTGTTAACAAACAGAACAATAAAAATAATTAAAAAACAAAAAGCTGAATATATAGAACTTCAGAACATCACAAAACATTCCAATTTCACTCCAGACTGGCAGATACTAAAATGAATACAGTCCCACATTTCTTTTATTACTGATATCCTAACACCTCTCACTACCTCTATCAAATAAAATACTGGTTAGATGTTAAAGTTCTTCTTTTTACCTTTCCATGGAAGGGACCTTCCATGTAACACTCCATTATTCCTTATGGTAGGTGAGAAAGAAAATGTTGTTGCTTGATTTACGTAGAATTTATGACTTGGCATTGGCTGAAGGGTAAACATGGATTTGGTTAAACCATCCCAGTATCCCACTGTCCTGGTTTTCAATTGAATTCGGTATGGCATCTCCCAGATCCCTTCTCTTTTGTTATTGTTTTATTGAAATTAAAATCACATCTCCCTAATTTAAGTCCCTTAGTTTCATTTACTCTTCAAATTTCTTGAAAATATTTACCTAGATTGGAGCAGTCATACTTCCATCTTCCATTATGCTGCTATTTTTTTATTGGTGACAAAAGTCATTTCTTTTCCACTATGGGCAGATCAAGATATTAAGATACCTGATTACATTTATTTTGACCCTGCTCAGGATTAAGTGGACTTAGAAAATGGTATAGCATGGTATGGTATAATTCAAAGCTTGGAATGTACCAATTACCAAAGTCCAGGTATTCCACCCCTTCTCCTTCCTGCATTTTCTATCTCATTTCAGATTAGTCCTTAAATCAAACTGGAGCTACTGCTGTAGTATACTGTTTGTAGTTGAAATAGTATGCTGAATTTCATGCCTTTTCAATAGTACTAGGGTGTTGTACCGTGTTAGCCATTCAAGGAAAGGAAACTAAATCAGTATATCAGTAATACCTGGCTCAACGTCATTTTTTGGAACTTATCCTTCTAACCACAGAATCTTTGTTCATATAAATGGTTCTGCATCAGCAACCTAAAGCTTGGTTCTTTTATGTACTGTTAGGATTTTCTCTCTCATATCATACAAAACAGGATCACATTTTGGTAAAACAATAGTGTTTGCCTAAATGAGCATCACAGTACATCTCAAATTTTTATGAGACTTAATTGAAGATAATTGTTTTATAATAGAGACAGAAAACATCCTTTTTTAAAGTAACAATTTTAATTGTAATAATTAATTTTGAGTAACAATAATGTGTTCAGGATAATTAAAAATGCAGTTCTCCTGCACTTCTAACTGAGCCCTGGTCAGTTTTATTGTTTATACTGTTTGTCAGTTATTTGTCAATGTTTATTAACGTGTATCTCCAGGCAGAAAAGGGAATGCAGGTGTCCTTCCAACATTCTGCAGTGAAAATTAAAGTAACTGAGCATAGTTTATGTTGGGTTTTGCTTTCTATATTTTTCTATTCTTCAAGAGTGATAGGTTTTTATTTAATGTCGTTGATGGATGTTTTGTTTAGTTTCCAATGAATCACAGATTTGCCACCCTTTTTCAAATATACTTTCTAATAAGGTTTGGGCAACTAAAATCACCCCCTCTCTAGCAACTATTGCTAGAGAAAGTTGATATATAGTTGATAGAATGTGTAATTAACCATTTTGTTAAGGCGTTTAATAAAACAGTCATTAGTGATGTCAGGCATTAAACACAATTTCTAATGCCTTTTGCGCTGTTTTGAACCTTCTTATACACTTTTATCACAGGACTGTTGCCATTTCAAGTGACTGACATGATTACATAGAGGGTTTGTGCTGTCACTGGGGCATGATTACATGGTCTCAGCAGCAACTATATGTATAAGCTATTCTAAAAACATGATGAGATTGACATCACTTTTAATCTTTTTGTGAAAGGCAGAGTATCATTTTGACTTTTAGTTACATACTATTTATAACTCTGTTTTCATCTGTACCTGTGCATGTGAGCATTATAGTTCAGCTGCATTGTGCTATCAGCTCAAGATGATCCTGTTGTGATCTGGTCTTAAATGTGATATTCACGGTAACAACACTTATTTTTGGGTTTAGTGCTGTTGCAGTGTGCCTCAGAGCTGCAAACTAGCAGTGGACCAAGACTAAGACTGAGTGCAGTTGCAGTGTGGTTTTGGGATTCTGAATAGGGGAGTAAAGCTGCATACTAACTTAGACCACCTCATAATCAGGCTTAACAGACTTTGTACAGTGGGTAATGTTACAAAATTAATTCTGCATGCATCAGACAGACCATTATATACATGAACTTGTATGGCATTAAAAAAAAAAGGAAACCATATTTTATACTTATTGGACTGACGTATAGAGTGATGCTGAGCCAAATATATTTAACATAATACCATAAAAAAAGATAAACGATGCATAGAAATATTTATATTGCTTAATATAAGAAATAGAAAAATACAGATCAACATACATCACTGTTAATTGCACAGTCAATAGACATTATTAAATTTTTGAGCAGCTGCTCCTCTACTGGCTTCACCTATTCCTTCATAGCTATTGTCTGATGCCCTGTAATTGCCTTCCTTTCATCTGCTTCCACAAAATGTTTAGGTGCACAGTACTGCTTATCCACTGGATCGATAAGTGTGCATGGAAAGATGCTGATACTTTCTTCCATGCTCTGTTTATTCGAAGTATCTTTGTAGGTGTCCTCTACATATAATACAGTATGTAATCTCTCACATTATGTATTATATAGAGCTTCTTCTGTATTGTGTAGTTTGCATTGTGTTGAGACATTCTGTATGAATGTTTTCCAGCCTCTGAGTTGGTATTTTATACTCTTTGGTGACTGCTGCAATAATTTAATTATTCCAAAGAGCTGGGAGCGTAGTGAATGGCAAGTAATGACTCTTCCGTATTATGTATGCAAAATGATTTACAGTGAAACAATTATGCTTTAGATACGATTCTACTAACATGTACCTCTTCTCGTCACTATGTGCAGTATAGAGATTTTAAGGCCCTTTCAAACTCTCAAAGTGAATAATGTTAAAAATTATGACAGTAGCAGGTTTTTTTGATCTAATGTAGCCTAACAATTGCATTCTTTTTTTATTGCATTTATATGAGGAAGTGCATTTTACCCCATGGTCTTTTCCTTTGAGTCGAGAGGAATGTGTATGACACATCGTTAATTTAGAAAGGGCGAGACTTCAATTGCCGGTGCCATTCACAGGCAATCTGACAACAAGCCAACCAAACCCAGTAGAAACACAAGGCCAAAACAAGAATAGCTGTGGATTAGTTAAACTTGGTACTGATCTTGTTCTGCTGTCACTGAAACAGCACATTAACTTTCATTGTGATATTGATACACTACTACTACGGTGCTACCTCAAGTGAATTGCATCTGACCCTGTTTGTGTTATTTTAGAGAACTTTTCATTTAGTACTCCTCTTTTTTTCTTTTTAGCCTTGTTTTTTTTAATGCTGATAGACAGTAGGAGCTAGTTCTAATAGAAGGTATCCACACTGACTGTACTAGAGTTACTGGGTAAAGGTTTATGCAGATCTCATAATAATTTTCTTCATTTCATACTAACATTAAGACCTGATAGGATTTTGTACCACATGCTGGTCCTCTATTTCCTTTTCTTTCCCTGTTACTGCCAAAAAGCAGCAAATGTATTATATTTATGTACTTTTATGTGCCTTCTCATCATGACAAGCAAGGCTTCAGAAATGTCTGTATATGCAGTCTTGGCTCCCAAACTGGCCAAAGTCCATGTGTGCCTCTAAAACTTTAAACAGATGCTGCAGGTTATGACACCTCTTGAAGAACTATACTGTGACGGCCTAAGATAGTTTGATTTCTTAAAGAATTCACCTGCGCTGTCTTTCTTTGGATGACATTTACCGTATGTCGTGCTCCTCTATCTGGTGAAAATTCCCATCATCCTAGATTGCATAAGTAAAAGAATCTACACATTGAGTGAGCTTAGAAAATGACAAACTGACTGCACAGTGTAATATTTGAGATATATTACAGTCTTTGAGGTCACTTTTTTGCCACTTTGCAAACAGTTTCTTTCTCTGCAGTATTTTTTCTGGTTTTTATACTTGACTGGCATTTGATAAATACATTTGATCAGTTTGATCAGGAAATTGAAATGTAGATCTAACTTAACTCATTTTCTGACAGGTCTGTGAACTTCTTTTCAGCTAGGAAAACTGGTTCTGCAGAATTATTCCTAATGGTTTTTCTCTGTTAGCTGTTTGTCCACTTTAATGACGGTGCCCGTTTGCCACTGCTCAACAGCTCATAAAACACTGGACTTGGCATCTTACTTTGTATGGCTGTAAAAAGACTTTGAAATTACATAATCCCTTATATTTGGAGCTTGTGCAGGATTTTGGGATGCCACTTTCTTCTTGTTCAGCTATTCAAATTCTAGCATTATCTTCCTAATTTGTCTGCCATTTTATGAAAGCATTTGGTTCTTTTTTTTTTTTTTTTTGAAGCCTACTTTTGCACATTTTACAGAGGAGTTAAGTAAAATAACTTCCAGAGGCACTTCAACTTTTAATTAGCCAAATGTTATACATGCTGGTGTATTTCTGTAGCACATCATATCCAAAAAAAAAATAATTGTAGCAAAAAGTTTAAAGGTTTTAGGATGTGTGGGTTACCTGTTTTTATCTTTTTCAATTTTATTCTCTTTTCTTTGAGCTTTGATGCCCTATGCACCACATGACATCACGGGTGCCATTTTGCATAAAGGTTGGAAACAAATTAGAACTCACTTACATTTTTTTGTGTGAGCAAGGAGGTACTATGGCAGAAACAATTTATTTATTTTTCCTGTTTTAGTGACAGTGTTGGCAGAATTTAGTTGTAGTCCTCTTTCAGTTGGAATACATTTCAGGGATGTTTAATGCTCAAATGGAGCATTTAAATTTTGGCCTTTAGTTTGGCAAATTGTATTTTTAGTTTTTGACCTTGTTTCTCCACTTCGTTTATATGTCTTGGTTTAAAATTGTATTTCTGACTTCCAACAGTATAATTTTTTTGATTGATTAGTTAACATTTGCTATAGAAGAAAAATATAAAATCAGCAATCCAGTATGCAAAAATAAAATTACATTAATAATAATAATAATAATAATTATTATTATTATCTATGAAGTTAGTTAGACTGTGATGTTAAGGTTCTTAATGACATCATCGAACATTTTGTACCTTATTGTTGGGAAGACTGTTCCAGATCATCTTGGGATGATTGACTATTGTTACAAAATTTCTACATTGGGAAAGTATGGATTTGTCAGAGATATATCAAGGCTCCAAAGCTTTAATAATGACTTTAATAACATTTGTTCCAGATGTTTTCATGAATCTCTTTTGATCATGACATGATGTGCTCCTATTCTCTGTGTGTTGACCATTTTAGTCTGTTGGTGAAGCACCAGATTACTGTGGACAGAGCCTGATTGTAAATCAAAAGCCATCTGCTTATCCATCCAGTATATGGACTTACTTATTCCAATTCAGGGTTGTGTGGGCAAAAGCCCATTTATAAAGTATAATATTATCACAAGATACATTTATTCACCAATATTAACTCAGTCTGGATGGAATTAAAGATGCCAAATAACTGAACAGTCAGCTTTGTGAAATGTAGGGAATGTAGGGTAATTGTGGGATAAAAATCAAATACAGGGAAAATGTGCCAACTCCACAGGGACAGTGACCTGCCCAAGATTTAAACCTAGTGTCCTGGAGCTGTGGCACAGCAGTTGTAGGTAAATAATGCAATACCATGACTCCCAGCTCATACAGCAAACTATTGTAGATCCAGATTCTACTGCAGAACTTTGGATTTCATGGAGGTAGTAGAAAGACTTGAGTCTCTGTACACACTGCAAAATTAATTTGTAAAGTATGAATCCTTTGTAGTTCAGTGGCTCGATTACTGCTTTGTGTGGCGGGCACATTGCCTCATAAGCTATAACTTTATAAGTCAGCTTGCTGGCTTTTGGATAGCTGTCTTTTTCTGAGTACAAGTCTTTGATTAAAACCCTCTTCAGGTAACAGAACTTTATTTGTAACCTTTTCTGGACTTTTTTAGTTATGATAGAGCCAAATCCTGAGAGCCAATACATGCATAATTTGAACAAATGTTTTTGGAATTTGGAAGGAGACTAGAGTACATAGGAAAAACCAATGGGAATAACGTGAAACTCCATATGGGGTCAGGTTAGCATTTAAATCCGTACTGAAAACATTACTTTAGTGTAGTTTTTCATTGAACCTTTCATGGGCTACTGTAGTCCTTGGTTCAAATGTAAAAGCTTGGAAATCAGCATGAATTGTTACTGACCCTCTTTTACCCATTTTCTCCGATCGGTATCATTCTACTTTAAGGAGCTATTATTCGGCTATTAACAGTGACAGTCACTTTTGAGAGCCTTAGCATTCCAGCTACCTTTTATTAGAATATGATTTTGTAGAATACCCAGGCATTAGGTGGTGGATGATGGGGTGGTCATTTGGCAAAGGTCATTATACTCTGACTTTGTCTCTTATAACTGACAGTGGACCTACTTGAAGTTTATTTTCTCCAGTAATGTAGTTTCCTGGAATTCATTCTCCTTTCCCTAGTCATTATTTGGCAATATTTCAGTTTTAATTTTATTGTTCTTAATATTGTTATGATTTAATCCTACTGGGAGGAAACCCTGCGGCTGACCCAGGATACACTGAAGGGTTTATATCTCTTGGCTGGCTTGAGAACACATAGGAATTCCACAAAAAGAGCTGAATTCTATAACTGGGGACAGAAAACTCTGGGCTGACCTGCTTGTTCTGCTGCAACTAAGACACTCACCAGGAAAAGGAAAAAATGAAAAGAGAAGAGATGATTTATTTGTAAATCACTAAAATTATTTTAGGCACACTGTGTTTCTGTGTATTAACAAAATGATAATATTGTATAGTTTAATATTTTACTGATATTATATTATACAGCATTTGAACATACATGGAAGAGCTTTGAGCCTATACAAAGTGAAGGGGCCTATACAAAAATACATTAAATCCAATAGAACACACATCCTACCCTATCTTTCCATATCCTTTAGCTGGCTTCAGCAGATTAGTAAATCTTGTGTTATGCATGGTAAGAACTCAGATTCCAGAAAACGTGTGGTAGAATTGCCAATCCATGCACCACATTGCCTCACCTATTGATACAAAAATAAAAAGTTTCACTTTATTTTCTTCGATGTCTTTTCCCTTTAGAATATTTTGGTAAATTTCCAACTTGAATTGTAAAGTGCATGTCCATAAACCTTTTACACCTTTTTATTTGGAATGGCAAATATTTACTGATAGGATGCACTGTTGTGTTGTGGTGGATTACTATTTTTCTTCATTGCATTCTTAATTTCCATTTACAGTATTGAGATTATAAGCAATTAAGTGACTTACTTAAAAGACCCTAATATAATTGAAGCACATTAACACATAGAAAGTAGCATAGTGTTTACTTGTGTTTTGTAATTGAATTGGAGAACTACAAATACTCCATACATTATATAGTGTGTAGTCTTTGTAAACATAAGACAAAAAAGCTTGTCACATTTTGTGCAAAACAATCAACTTGCTTTAATTGGAAATAAGGACAGCTCTTTCCAATATTGTTTCATTATGTCCTCCACACTCTCAATATCAAAGTAATGATTCAAGTTAAACTACTTTGTAAGTGTGATGTAAAAGTAACAAATCCTAATAAAATGATGCATTGTGCAACCTTTAAATAATCTTTTTTTGGTTTTAATTCTATCTAATAAAGACAGAATTTGTCATTGGGTTCATGCAATAACCTATAAAAAAACTGTAAATCTATCAATGTCTTTTATTCATTTTTGGTGTATACATTGTGCTTGGTGCTTTTGGATCTAAGCTTCAGCAACCTATCAAACAATCAACTAAATGAAAATAACAGGAGATGTCGATAATGCATCTTGTATACTGTATTTGAAAGTTCAATTGATTTATATTGCTTCAATTGAGCTTAGAAAAGCAAATTGAGAGCATATGTCAGTAAGTTTTAAAGTCAATGTCCAAAGCATTCTCCAAGCTTGCCTTGGCAAATTTTCACTTTACAAGGTTCCAGACAAAAATATATATATCCAAAATGGCAATGGCTCCTAAACCAAATACTTTAGGCATGAAATAAGACATTAAGGCGCCTAATCCATGTTTGAATTTTCTATACAAAATACATATCAATTATTAAAAAAACACTTTTTCACCCAAGGTATTCTTTGCTCTCTCCCTCAAAGATGTTTGTTTTTTGTGCATTAGTGGTAACTTAAACTTGCTGTTTTATCTTTTGTTCTTAACAGACCATAATAGGCTAACTGTGCACAGTGTTGGATTCTTTGATATTTATTCAAAGTCAGAGTCAGCATCAAGACGTCACTGTTCTTTGCCCAGCCAGTACAATTTTGTCTGTGCTTCTTTTCACTTGAGGAAAGCCAGCACTTCACTCATGGCTCTGCATCAGATAGCTCAAGTAAATGCCCCTCCATTCTGATTCTGCCTTATTCCTCCAAGACTGCCATTCTCAGTGAATTGTGTTCTTAGGTTTTAATACAATTTTGAGCAAAAAAACTCACATTCACACAGGGCAGTGGGTATTGCTAGTACTACAACAACATTTATTTATATAGCACATTTTCATACAAATGATGTAGCTCAAAGTGCTTTACACTGTTGCCATCATGCAAACAATATAGGGGCATCAAAACAAAGACTAACAGACTGAACCTGCTGCTATTAGGGCACTGAATGACACGTAATCACCTCCAATGCAACTTGTTGATTACAGTGCCATAGATGACATCTTGTATAATAGTGTTTCATGTGCAATAAGGCTTTATGTTGAATGTCTGTGTTCTACCTCATTTCTTATCTTATCCTTTACTATCCTTTTGTAATTATATTTTTTTATATATTTTTTTTATATTTCTTTGACACTGCATGGACTACACCTAATTTTGTTGTATTTGTTACAATGACAATAAAGATATTCTGATATTCTGATCCTGATGATGAAGAAAGAGAAAAAAGACAAAATAAATAAGAAAACAAAAGTAAGGAATACTAATTAACATAGAATAAAAGTTAGGTCCGATGGCCAGGGAGGACAGAAAAAACAAACAAAAAAACAATTCCAGACGGCTGGAGGAAAAAATAAAATCTGCAGGGGTTTCCAAGGCCACGAGACCACCCAGCCCCCTCTTGGCATTCTACCTAACATAAATGACATCAATCAGTCCTCATGGTATTCAGGTATCACATGGGCGATCTTGATGATGTTGGTCATGTGGACTTCTGGCCTTTAATCCATCAATGTAGTGATTGCACAGTGCCTTGATCAGGTGGCAGTGGCACAAATCACCACCACAGAAAACTGGAAAAACAACAGAAGAGAAAGTAGGGGTTAGTACGGATTTCAGAGCCACCATGAATGATAATGATAATTAATTGAATATACAGAGCATCAGGATTAAACAAAAATGAAGCTATGTGAAAGCCATGTTAGCAGTCTTTTAAAGTGCTCCACTTTTTTAGCCTGGTGAATTTCTATTGACATGATTTCAGCTAAATGAAAAACATTTCTCTGTGTGGCTTGTCTAAGAGCTGACCATTCAAGTTACACTTTAAGGACATTCCATTGTGAGTGCACTGCTTCACTAAGTAATTCTTCTATCAAGTCACAAAATGTCAATTTCATTTTCAACTTTGACTTTAACCTCCCCTGGCCAGATATTATGACATGAAACAGACAGACACTTGAATATATTTCCTCTCTTGTTGCTGTCATCAAATATTTACATATGTTTCTAAGTTCATTTAGTGTAACTCATCTTTTTTTTTCTTTCTTAAGTGTTTCTTGCTTTATTCATATTCATAGTAGTTCATAGTATTAAAGGGCTGGCTCAAGGGTATATGATGCCCGCAGTCCACATTGACTAATAGTAACCCTTCTGAGAAAGTTTGCTCTCTAAAATAATTGTTATTTATAATAATATGAGTGTAACCAAATTCACTAGCAGTACTCTGTGTTATCAGTGTCTTGTTCCTCCATGTGATATTTAACTACTTTTACATGAGTCAAGTAGGAGAGGGGTCCTCTTGAAGGTTGTTGATTTTAGTATTAGATGGCATCTAACAGCAAATTGGGGTGTGCTTATTTTAACATATATATTTTGAAAACTTATGAGGGTTTCCTTAAAATTACACATGACACGATACACTGACATTCAATAAAAGATCAGGGTGGGGCTTGGATGGTTAAGAACTGGCTCTGGATTATTGCTAAAAGCTGAAAATCTATAGAAATCTATTAGAAAGTACACAGGAAAATGTTTAAGAAGATATCCATTATCTTGGACAAAGTGTTGTCTGTGATGCTGACAGGTTGTCGTGTCATAGCAAAGAGGAGGAGGTTAGGAGCATGCACAGTGCATTGTCGCACCCACCACACGACAAACCAACTCAGGATCCAGATTAGGACTCAAGTGCAGCCATGCAACAGGTGATATCTCAGCACCACACTAGTTCAAATGGAGTGGAACAGTGTGAGGTTTTTTTTATGGCGGCTGGAGTGCCAATTCTACCACCATTCCCCCAAGTTTTTTCCCTGCAGGTTGGAGGGCCTACATGCAGGGACGGGTGCAGATTAACATCATACCCAGGACAGAGCAACTTCAGGTTAAGGGCCTTGCTCAAGGGCCCAACAGAGCAGAGACCCTTTTGGCATTTTATGGGATTCGAACCAGCAACCTTCCTATTACCAGTGCAGATCCCTAGCCTCAGAACCACCACTACGCCATATATCATAGCAAAGGCTTTAAAAAATGCAGCATTCAACAAAATGTCATTGTGGGATTTATAAAACATAAAAAATAAAAAACTTTCAAAAAAATATATTTTCTTCCACAAAGTGGAAGGAGTATGCATGCTTTTTTAAATTTAGCACATACTCTTTAGTAGTGGGTAAAAATCAAGATATCTTATAAATGATGTATTTCTGGTATTAACATAGTTTCTTTTTTATAGTGTTGTGGGTAATTTTAAGGCAGAAAATGGTTCTGGACTTTCTGTACCTCTTCACTGAAGTGTACTGCCTGGCTTTGATTGGGAAAAGCAATTAAAAACAAAAAAGTTTCTAACTTTAACACTGGTGATGTCTTTCAAGACACAGAGTCAGACCTTTCTCTCTATCATCAAGATGATCTGGCTCTTTTACATATCTCATTCTGTTTATATTAGAAACTAGCTGTCACCTGTGGCTCCACCCACATAGTAGTGAAACGGACAAACTTTAAAAATCAATAAAGAAAAAGGTATTGTTAGCTAAGCGGAGGCAAGGTATGCTCCAAAACATGGCCAGAGGTAGACTGATTCAAACGGAGGCTGGCGCATGAGTGAGGAGGGCCCCACCTGGCTCCCTACTCCTGACGTCATGCTTGCCTTTGCAACCTTTGTCTCGGATTAGCGTGAATATATCACTTCTGCAAGTGAACTATGATACTTAGCGCAATGAGTGAATTTGCAAAATCAACTGGAATGTTCAAGCAAATTATAGAAAAAAACCTGATCTAAATCCATTAAGTAGTTCTCTCGTGAAAAGCAGACAGACAGACACACAGATGTTGGATTTATATATAGAGATTACTACACACAGTTGTCCAGATCCTCCTGCTTCTTACTTTTTAATATTTTTGCCTCACCCTGGACTTTCCTTTCTGAGGGGGAGTAATACTTTTTTTAAGTATACTTCTTTCTTTTCATTTCTACCAGCACATAATTAAAATATAATTTTCTTCACGTAAATAATGTTATTTAAACACATTATTATAAACAAATATTCAGTTAGTTATTTTAGAAAGTAACAGCTCAAAAGATGTGCTCTTTTTGACATTGGATTAAAAATAAAAAACAGCAGATCAGAAGGTCAGTTTCTTGTGCATCACTTGAGAAGATGTGATTTTTTAACTCACATTATAACCCTCATGCTTGGCTCATTGCTCAGTTCTGACAAATTCAAAACTGACAGACACATTTTCACTAGCCAGTTTCAGACTATTATGTCCATATCTGTCCAAATTCAGTTCTTAGAACGAGCTTTTGCTAGTTGGCCAGGGTGGTCTAGTTTCTTGACAACTCGTTCTTGGTAAATTATTCTTAGGACAATAAATGTAATATGCTAAATGTGTAACTCTTCAATCACCACCCACTTTGAAATGGGGCAATTCTAGTGCCAAATAAAATGAAACGTTGAAAAATCAAAGCAATAAACATTATCTTTTCAAATCCTGCTATTTGTGTTGGGGGGAAGCCAAGTTTAATTTTTTTTTCTACCTTTCTCTTTCATTTTCTGTGTCCACCTTACATCAGTCCTTAAAGCAAATGGGGTCCCAATATTCTATGCACTTTCTTCTTATCTTCTTTATATCTTGCCCTGCTTGTTATATTTAAACTATAAGTCAGTGACATCCCTTTATGCAATTCTATGCAAGGTGTCTACTAGACTTCCTGTGGAAAACCTTACTTAACTAAATGCCTTCTTCCTCTAAAAAACCTGAATTACCATCATACTTAGTTTAAAAATATTCATCAACTGTACTTTACCCCTACTAAACTTTATGCTATGCATTTTGCAAATGACTACATCTGTCACTTGTGTTTCTTGCATGTCCCTGGCACTTTTCTTCATATGTTTTGGGAGTATCCCCCAGTTCTGATATCTCTAACTGCCTATTTTATGTTCTGTCTGTTAATATTCTCCTTTTACCTCATACATTTCTTCTCCTGGACCTCTCTACACTGACCCTTACTTTTGCAAAGCAGAGGTTATTTTGTCTTGGTTCAATTGCTGCAAAATTCATTTTATCTTTTTGCTAGAATTCTACTGATTCCCCCTTTGTAAACTACTACAAATCATGCTTCTTTAATCTAGCCATACTTGACCTGCTGTGTGTTCAGGGAGAGGTTGGTTGACTGGTGGTCCTAATCATACAAGTAATCTAAATCCTTAATTCTTCCTTGTATCATTTTTTTTCTCTGCATCGAGGCCCCTGTGTCTAAAGTGCCCCTCTCTCCTCAGTTTCTATGTGCATTTTTATCTTTAAATACTTAAGGGTTCCATTTTGTAGGGCGGTCACGGGGTGTGGGCCATGGGAGAGGAGGTTGGGGGGATGTTGTTGTTGATATAGAAAAAACATAAATTTCAGTCCAATTACAGGTGAACACGCATGTTCACACGAAGTGAAAAAGGCTTGTCACGAATGTGCATTGTTATTTAACAGTAGGTTCTTTAACTTATTTTCTTTAACAACCTTTGTTCAAAATAGGATTGCAAACATCTAGAGCCTCTGGCAGTATATGGAGCAAACTATGAACCACTTCTCTTCAGTTACAGGTAGTCTCAGACACATTCTCTAACTATGGGCAAAATCAGAAAACCAAATTTTTCTAACACCCACATCTCTGGGATTAACCTCACAGAAAACCCATAATAGACTCAAGAAGAACAAGTAATCTACACAGAAAAAATTGGGGTTTGAGCTCACATCCCTACAGCTATGATACAGAAGTTCTAACCTAGGCTGTCTAAATGTTCATTTGTCCATATATTTTTGTTACAATCTGATTAATCCAAATTTGTGTTTGGTGGAGCCCATTGTAGCTGCACTATGCACAAGGAAGAAACCAAAAATGAGCTAAGTACTAGTCCTTTGAAGGTGGTCTACTTGTAATTTGAATTAAACAAACTGGATATGAGGTGCGGAAACTGTCAAGTATTGTCATGTTATATAAGAAACAGATTTATGATATACAGGAACATCAGAGAATTATTTTTAAAAAATAATCAAATTTATATGTTTTTATGTCAGCCACATTATAGAATCTATTGAGAGAAATAAAATAAAATTTGCATTTGACTCATTCTGTCATTCCCTGTTAGAAATTAACAGATAGAGAGATTTAAAAATATGAATGCTTAAATAAACAAGTGGAGAAGTGTTACTACAAATAATGAAATTGCCTTGGATAATTAAATAAAACTGTTGTTTTTATATTAAATAAAACCATTGATGGCAAATGACACAAAACATGTGTTAAAGCATGTTTAGTGCTTTTATTTATCAATAAAATAATCAACCATCTATTCATGCACTATCTTTCATTCACAGGAAGAAATTACCACAAGATTGGAACCAGCTCTTTCCAATGAAAGGCACCATGCTGGGTGATTTTTTATATTTTTAATTATAAATAGTTAAAATATTGAAAGATTAATAACTATAATTAATATACTATTACACATTCTAAAAAAATACATTTCTATTCTGAAAGAACAATTTAATTTTGCTTGGATTTACAGATCACATGTATGATTTTTTTTACTAAAACAGCATTTTATATTACATAAAAGCAAGAATTTTTCCAAAGCACTGCATATTCATACTGATGTTCCACCCCCACTTTAATAGATAATAGGCATGGTCTTTCTAAATACAGTATGTGTACAGCCAAATGAAAAATTGCTGTGTTTTAAATGTAACTTTTTATTATATTTTTTGGACAGTACTTCCAGCCTAAATGGCATTTAAATATCTTGTAGTGCTTTCTGAAAACCTTTTTAAGTATATACTTCTCACAAATTTTATCACTACCCGAACAATTTAGAATAGGAAATGGCATTTTATTTTATTTTTTGTTCCAAATGAAACACTTGAAAGCAACTGCAGCTGGCACTACTCTTTAAGATCTAATTATCAAACAAGAATAATTACATTCACTAAAACAATATTTTAGCTTTGCCTTACTCCAATTAATACCTAAAATAATCAATTAGATAATTCATACAATTTTCAAACTAAACTTTATATTTACTGAAAAAGAAGCACTAATTAGGTTTATAATGTATTATGATTAGTTTTTTCATACTGTGTGCAAATAATCATTGGGGTCTAAACAGAAACTGTTTAATTTACTGCATATGAACTTAGTCTTTAGCTATTGACAAAGGGATATAATACTTTTTCCTGATGCACTTAGTGTCTCTTGACCTAATAGATTGCAGTTCTCCTATTTTTCTTGATTGACATCTGTGATTTGTGCCACATAACATCTAGGAGGAGTTGTGCAGGGTTGTGGAAACGAGATCAAATTGGTTTATATGTTACAATTTAATATATTTTTACAGTCATTTCTCTTTCATCAAGGCTTGAACTGCCCTCAACCTTGCCTAGTATGGCTTAATTTAACACTGAATTCATCTACCATAGGAATTTTCAGAGATAACACTCGTGATGTGTAGCCTTCCCACTGTGCTTTTTTCTGTGAGAATTTCTTGATTCTATTTTGGTGGGAATAGAAGGTGATTAATTTGCTAGTTGGAACTCATGAAAAACTATTAAGGATTACTTTTTTTTTGGTGAAAATAAAACAAACCTAAATGCATTAAGTGTACACTCAGAAGACAAAGAAATTCAACTTCTGACCCATCTGATTTAATTTATTTTTTGATTGACGTGAAATGTTGATATTTCATCACAATTTGGCTAATAAGGACAGGATATTTTCCCCTAAATATACCAACTAGAAGACACCACTTTCTAGAACATCCATGTGAAATTTTCCTAATAGGAAACTTGTATTTCCCAACCATCCAATAGAGGTTTATGCTGTATGAATGCACTATATATTGGCAATAAAAACTTCAAGAGCTTGCAGGTTTCTTTAAAAGAAAACAAAGGAAAGTAATTGTCCCCCATACAGCTTTGCCTGAGTTCCTCTTTCATCCATTATCCAACCCGCTATATCCTAACTACAGGGTCACGGGGGTCTGCTGGAGCCAATCCCAGTCAACACAGGGCACAAGGCAGGAACAAATCCATGGGCAGGGTGCCAGCCCACCACAGGGCACACACACACACCAGGGACAATTTATGACCACCAATCCACCTAACCTGCATGTCTTTGGACTGTGGGAGGAAACCCACGCAGACACGGGGAGAACATGCAAACTCCACGCAGGGAGGACCCAGGAAGCAAACCCGGGTCTCAAAAACTGCGAGACAGCAGTGCTACCACTGCGCCACCTGCCGCCTGAGTACCTCTTAGTATGCACAATTTAACTTTACTCTAACTTTGCACTTTAGCCTCTAACTGAGTGCATTATATTACTACTAGGTGTGCTACTTATCTAAGACACATTGAAATCTAAGTAATCAACGTAGACATCAGTATGACCTTTTGCAGTGCACTATCTATTGGAATGTATTTTGTAATGTATGTAGTAATACATGTATTGCATTTGTCATTCCAACAGATAGCACATCACAAACATTAGTAGTAATAAAATGCATTATTATAAATTTTTCTGATGAACCACTTGTTGGAATGACAAACGCAATCCATATGTCTCTTTAATATACCATTTGCTATGGGATTCATAAAAGCAGTGTTAATATTTGTGATGTGTCATCTGTTGGAAAGACAAATGCAATTAATTTTGTATCTGCAATAAGATGCTGCAGATGTTCTATCAGATGGTAGTGACGAGTGCCCTCTTCTACGCGGTGGTGTGCTGGGGAGACAGCATATAGAAGAGGGATGCCTCACGCCTGGACAAACTGGTGAGGAAGACACTATATCTATCTATCTATCTATCTATCTATCTATCTATCTATCTATCTATCTATCTATCTATCAATACCAGAGTTTTTTAAAAGAAGGGTTGCAGAATTGATTTTAAAAGTTGCTGCCATAAGCCAGTGTTGAGAGATGTATTTATTATTGTTGTAACAGTTGAGATTATAGCATGAAGGCAGGATTTATGAAGTGTGATTGGGTCCAGTACACTTGTAATTGGACTTATCTTTCAAAGCAGGTCATTAACAAATGCAGAGGTAACTGGTGAAAATTTAGAAAAGGGGGCAGATGAAATGGGAAGACAGGGAATGATATAAATGGATAATGGATTTAGGTTATTTGAATTATTTAGATAAATAATAGTAAATTATTTAGAAAAATAATAATAATAGGCTCAAGTTGGACGGTTGGGAGACAAAGTCAGAGAAGTGAGATTTCGTTGATTTGGACATGTGCAGAGAAGAGATGCTGAGTATATTGGGAGAAGGATGCTAAGGACAGAGCTGCCAGGCAAGTGGAAAAGAGGTAGGCCTAAGAGAAGGTTTATGGATGTGGTGAGAGAGGACATGCAGGTGATTAGTGTAACAGAACAAGATGCAGAGGGCAGAAAGATATGGAAGAATATGATCGGCTGTGGTGACCCCTAACAGGAGCAGCCGAAAGAAGAAGAGTTATTTAGATAAATGATAACTAAATGATACAGAAAACAAGTAAAGAGAAAGTTAGGAAGCAAAGTCAGATACAGGAATGGCACAATTTATTTAAAAAATACACTCGTCCACTCATTTTCATTCTAACCCAAATAAACTCTCTTGGGACGATAGCAATATACTTTATATCTAGCTGTTTCTTTCATTGGATACATGAAACTTTTATATGAGTTGCCAATTTAAAAGAGGAATAGATCCATATATTTGATTTTTTTTACTGGTGTTGTCAACCGAGGGAACACACTAGTCACAGAGAAAATGTTAGAGCACCAGCCGGCTTGCTCATTTAAAACTTTTGCCAAGTCCAAATAACTTAAACAGGTGCTCAATGTCACATAGAATACAAACAAAACTTATAAAAGTGAAGTAAAGCAATTAGCCAGTTTCAAGGCTCAGCCTGGTCCATAGTCAGGCAGGAGCTCCATTCTGTGGTCTGCTCTCTCCAGAATGAAACGACCCATGTTATCGAGCGCTTTGGCATTACAGTCGAGGGGCCAGAAGGGGTGGAGTCAGTTGCCCTCAGTGTGCAGTTTCTCCGGGCTGTGGGAGAAATAAGAGAAACCCCTCATGTCCTGGAGTGATACTGCTTGCCTCTGATGATCCTGGAAGACGAACCTCAGACACACATGCGTCACATTAAACATGGCATAGTTTTACAGAATATTGTTTGTTACCAAATCTAACCAAAATTAAATGTTTTGTCTTGTCTGTACATTTATTTTCAAGAAAGTAATGATACTATTAAATTGATCGCTTTAGATTTGTCTTAATTTTACTGTGCCAAATACAGTAGTTTTCAGAATGGTTACATCAAAAAAATGAAAAGTTCCTACTTAAAGACAATGCAGTGACTGACCTTGTGGCATAACACAAATGCTTATATACTGTTGTCAGTTTTACAGAGCTTCATCATGTGCACACTCAGCACTATTGTAAGTCTTTGGATAAAATAAATATAAATTTAAGGTTGCTAACGTCATTCAATTTATATGGATCTATAAATAATTAACAACAAGAACAAAGTTATTACACCACAAAATCATTGCCTGTATTAATTACATTGAAGCAAATTAACAGACACCCACTTCAGACCTTGATCCTGAAGGACCTGAGACAGATCTCTCTCCTTGCATCTGATTATTTCTCTAATTTTAGTGACACACAGTAGAATCATTAGTGCATGCAGTGACAGTTTGGCCTTCTTTTAAGCCTCTACAGAGAATGATCAGCAAGAGTGAAACTGCTTCCTTAAGCTTTTCTTTATCTAAATCTTTCCTGATTAAACAATGTCATATCCCCAATGTGCACTTGTACAGCTCATTTGAATTGTATGATTCTTCAGTACTTGGAATCCAACCATTTTTCTGGGGAGCAATTTCTTTCTAGATGTTTTGATTCATATAGTAATGTAAAGACTACTTTCATTTGGTCACAAGAATACTTTTACTGTTTCTAGACTTTAACATCTGCCCTGCCAAATCAAGACTTTGAAAACACAAGGTTAAAATAAAGGAACATGTCATAGTCTGTAATGCCTCCTGTAAATTCAGTAATCGCAATTTAAGAATTTTAAAAATGGGGGACATTTCTAGAAGGAAAATGATGATGACAAGGCCTTTGGACAAAGCATGTGCACAGCACTTTGACTTTCTTTAAAAGTAATGAGTCATTAAATATTGCCTCCCATTGCTCTTCAGTTTCATTTCCTCCCCTTGTATAGACCACACAGGACACCAGTACATTGCCACATTTCACTGCCTCTCTCAGAATCCTAAGGAGGTTGTTCAAATTTAGGCTACAGTCTCGTTCCATCAGACAAATCTACTGGAAAGCTTTGTTTCCATGGCCATTCCCACACCATTTCACCCACCTCTAAGCAACCTTGATTACTAGACGGTCCCCTGATGTCTTATCAGTTCATTTGTTGGTAAAGTAAACAGATTTAATGCAATAGAAATTATATGTAACAAATCAAACTATTCAAAGAAGATTTTTACTCAATCAATGGACACAGTCTGTTAAAACATTAGTGATTCTGGACAAATGTTTTCTTAGCATTTAATGACCCAGCATCTCAGCAAATTGCCCTGTCACTTAAACGTATTAGTAAGCAGAATCAGTTCCAGCAGTAGTGGAAGTAGGACATTTTTATCTGTATAGTTTTAGACTGAATATATAAAGATTTGTGTGCAGTGCAGTAGAGAGCAAAAAACCATTGTATAATCTACTGCTACATCATATTGCTTTTCTATCTATTTTATTAGGTATCAATTCATTTTTATCACTTTTAATTAAGTATTAATCTCAGATATGAGAGTAGTATAAAATTAGATCCAACCCATTTCCTTTAATTCATTAAACAAAAGCAAAACAGAGAACAATTTTGCACACAACTTTCAAAAAAAGGCTCATAAATCCAGAAGCATTAATAATTATAAAATCAACCCACTTTGTTGAAAGTTTCAGAAGAGACTTAGAAGCTGATTTCAATGCTTAGCACTGCTGCCTTGTAACAAAGAGACTGTTGTTCACATCCCAAACACTCCCTGTGTCTGTGTGGGTTATCTCCTACAATCCAAAGACTTGAGAGTTAAGTAAATTGGTGTTCCTACCCTGTGTCCAGTGTTTCCTGGGATAGGCCCCAGCTGCCCCACGACCTTGCTCTGGGTAAATCCTATTGTATTTTGGGTTAGAGAAGGATGTTATTTAGGCAGCAATGGGTAAAATGCAAGAGTCATCCTTTGAGGGTTCCATTCCATTGTTGTGCTCATTCACAATCACTCCCACACTCACAGGACAGAATAATTTAGAATCACCAGATAAACTGGTCTAATTTTTTTCATTTATTTATTTTTTTTTGCAAGTGCACGCATCCTATTCCTTAAGCTTTTTTTGATATACTGTATAACTGCATCTCCAAATTATCTATACTAATAAAAGGCAAAGCCCTCACTGACTGACTGACTGACTGACTCACTCACTCATCACTAATTCTCCCGTTTAGGTGGAAGGCTGAAATTTGGCAGGCTCATTCCTTACAGCTTACTTACAAAAGTTACGCAGGTTTCATTTCGAAATTCTACGCGTAACGGTCATAACTGAATCCTACTTACGTACATACAGTATATACGTCCATACCCTGCAGCTCGGTCGCCATGTGAGGCGGAGTTGCGTCCCCCATCACCACGCCTCCCACGTAGTTGACTGCCTGCCTATATTGCGTCCCCCATCCCCACGCCTCCCACGTAATTGACTGCCTGCCCATATAAGGCCGTCCGTCGCCAGCAATCCAAGCTGTGAGAAAACAGTAATAAAGAGGAGTGTCAGACGTCGTGCTACATTTTCTGATGCAGCTAGACGGAAACAACTTCGTGACGCTGCCGCCAAATACTCGCAGAAAAATCCACAAGTTAATAGACAAGCTGTCGCTAAATACTCGCAGGCAAATCCACAACTTCATAGACACACTACTGCTAAATATTTGCAGGCAAAGCTACAAGCTAATACCGGGAATGCCTGTTAAACATCTTAGATTCACGAGTAGCGATTTAGGTGGTGAGATGTCTATCGAGCTGATCACCATCGATCAAAGAACTGTCACTTACCGAGTGGTTTCCATGCCCAGAGATGCCGCCTGCCTTTCCCATTCTCTGTGTTACATATTGCACTGACATATCAGGCTCAATCTTGATATCCAGAGGAACATTGTGTCTTATGTATTGGATGACTGGGACAGGTTCAAGGTGTGGAGTGATGACGGTAAAGGAAATAATTATACTACACAGGGGCACTATAAGAGTGAAATGTTTAAGCCCTTCACCTATGCTTCTACATGTGAGTTGATGGCTGCCGCTGAATTGTTCGGTTGTTGCTTTCAACTGTACCAAAATGGCCAAATATTTTACACCTTTGGAGAATCGCCAATGCCTCTTAAACATCTTAGATTCACACGTGACGATTTGAGTAGGGGACACTTTGATGTTTATGAATGTTTCAACTCTCAAAAGCTGGATATGAAGTTATCGATGAAGCCGGTTGTATGCTTACAATGATTGACGATGCGAAATGTCACTTCAACAAAAGTCCTGCAATTACTAACATAATTGAAACAAACCATGAAACTCAAACCGATTATGACAGTAGCAATCCAAGCTGTGAGAAAACAGTAAAAAGGAGGTGTGTCAGACGTCGTGCTACATTTTCTGATGCAGCTAGACGAAAACAAATCCGTGACGCTGCCGCCAAATACTCGCAGAAAACTCCACAAGTTCATAGCCACTAAATATTCGCAGGCAAATCCACAACTTAATACCAGGAATGCCTGTTAAACATTTTAGATTCACAAGTACCGATTTGGGTAGTGAACACTTCGATGAATGAAACCTGTTATCTTTACAACGGTTGACAAACATGGAATGTAACTTGAACACACATCCTCCAAATACGAACCTGATTGAAAGATGATAGCAACACTCATAACAGTCAGAAAACAATTACATTGACAATCATGTTATTTTTAAAATGTTTCCTTTTCTTTTTCATAACTTCTTTAATACACTACTTCTCCGCTGCGAAGCGCGGGTATTTTGCTAGTACCTTATAAAGCCCTACAACATTATACAACACCAAAACCCCAACAGAGTGTTATTAAGTGATTCTTCGTTTTCTTAATGAAAAATCTAAATTTCAATAAAATACTGTCTACATGATTAGCTTGTTTGGTGTTCAAGCATTCTCTAATGTATTGGCTATAAAATTAGATATTATTAAAACATCTTAAAATTAATACTAGGTATTTGGGAATCTACTAACTAATTCTTCAATAAGTGTATTTAACTTTAACTGCCAGCAGCATAAACATAACCCCATGAAAGTTAAGGTATAGATTTTCTTACCCTAATTACAATAGACAGCAGAATACAAATGGAGCAAGTGGAGCTGTTGAAAAAAGCTCTCATGTAACCAATACTTGCTGCGAAAGTTCAGTGTCAATTTATGTTTGATCAATAAGAACAACCTGTGCACTGCTGATGTCTGTAGCTGTTCCATGTCTTGTCTTTATATTCCAAACAAAATTCAGACATTTTGTCATAATATAGGGCATCTATAACTTAGTCTCCCTATTCTTTGGTCCACTGCTATTTTCTTCTATGGCGTATAAAAACAGAACACATTAAACCTTACCTTGCATATACATTAAATTCGTGTAATAAACTAGTGATAAATGTAGTAAATTAAATCAAAACTTAAGAAAATAGTGCACACCGTTCAGCACACACTACAGCACTTCTTCTCATTATTTAACTTCTCATATGCTGCATTTACATTTGGAGGGAATCCAATTTAACAAGTCATATTTGAAAGAAAAAATATAGATAGATAGATAGATAGATAGATAGATAGATAGATAGATAGATAGATAGATAGATAGATAGATAGATAGATAGATAGATGCAGTTTTAAAATGAAATGTAAATGCCTGAGTAGCTTAATCTTTTAAAAATGCAAACAAAGTCATTAAGTGAATGAGATTTCAGGTATTTTAGGTAAAGAATTGTCCCTAAAGAAAGTCATTTTATCTGTGCTCTGACTATGTGGAAATTTGAGTCAGCAGCTACACCTAACAATGTAGTGAGTTTCTTCTTTTAGTGTTGATATTGATAACCACATGATTTGATCTGGAATGTTTTTCATGCTCTTTTGATTAGGAAATCTGTAATTATTCTGTCAGATGACATAAGCAGCACGTCATTCTCATCTAAAGGTTTTTGCACTCTGAAAACTGAGCTTTCCCTGTGGCATGGAAGCAGGTTTTTCACCACCTCCACCCCTCCTTCTTCTGGTATCGTGTTACCATCCTTTCATTATCCTAAGTAACTTACTTCTCTGCTGTTTGGAGAGCTCTTTAATCACACAGCACAGTATGTAATCACTGCTAAAATGGTCTGTGGCAGTGAGATTAACTGGATTCATTCCTACTCTTTAGCCCTCCTTTTACACAAAGGCACTATCAGATAAACTATAGTTTTAATGCTTGCTCTTGCAGTATATTGTGATTTTCTAAATCATGATATATTTTCCTAAATTGATGTTGTGATTTGCTATGACATACCCTGTTTTTTAACATTTTTGAAAATTACGTCTTCTATTAATTTTTATATACATTTTTGTTACAACAGTGTCACTTGGGTTACACATTCAGTATGTGGTAATAAAGTTTAGGTACACTTTTAATAGAAAGGTAACTGCTGAGTAATTAGCTTAGAAAAATGTAACTCCTTAATGTAATGAACACCATCCCAAGGGCCTTTACGTTTTCAGAGCCCTGCTGTAAATATCCGCTGTTATTTTCTAAAACTGGAGCAGAGGCTGCTCAGAATAGTATGAGTCATAACAAGTCCTGAACTTTCCACCTTGTGGTTTAAAGTACAAAGTTTTAGCCATTAGACCAAACTGCACCTAATGCAATGTGCTACCATATATGTCTCTTTGTATTCCTTCTGAGTTTACAGACTGAAAAAAAACTCCTCTACCAGTACAGATGAATCAGATATACACATACTAAAGACAAGCAGCACACCCATTATCTTGCTCAGAATATCCCTTCACTGAACAAGAATCCATTTACTTAGCTAGAGAATCCGACATTACATATACCCCAACAAATATGAAAACTGTAATTCTGCAAATAATCATGAAGAGATACTAAATAAACTGGAGACTGGGCATAAAAGTCAAGTACAAATTATTATCTATAACGTAAGTTATAAATATATATTATCACAAGAAGTTATCACATAATCATAATACATTGTACAAATACACATTCAGGCAGGAAAACCAACAAAAAAAAAACACTGGAGCAAAACGAAAATGCATTCAAAAATGAATTTCAGGCACAATACTAGAGCACTCACTAAGATAGATAGATAGATAGATAGATAGATAGATAGATAGATAGATAGATAGATAGATAGATAGATAGATAGATAGATAGATTTTTTTGTCCCCAAGGGGGGAAAATTAAGCTTTTACAGTCGCTCCATAAATACATACAATATATACAATTTCTAAAAAAAAAACAAAAAAAAAACCTTGTGACTTGGCTAAAGATAAAGAGAGTTATCACAGTCACAGTGAGGCATTATAAAGGCATATTGCTGTTGGTATAAAGGAGCCCCAAGTGGTGTTTTCTAACTAATTTTTTCTGAATGATTCATTGGCTGTAAGTGCTTAATGCTAGTGTGTCAGAGAGAGAATGAGCAACACAGTTCATAATAGCCATCAGTTTTGTTTTGTTTTTATTCTGTTCACTAAAAGTGTGAATCTCATGATTGAACAGGCCTTTTTAGTTAGGTTTTTGATTTGGTGGACCTCTCTTGAAATTATTTTACCAGCCCAGCACAGCACAGTATAGTAAATCACAGTGGCCATGACAATGTTGTAGAAGATATAAAGGATGTCAGTACCCACATTAAAGGAACACAGTATCCTAAGAAAAAGATCCTGCTCTGCCCTTTCTTATATAGTTCCTTTGTGTTACAAGACCAGACCAGCCTGCATGTGACATGACCTTGTGTTGTATTTGTAGTCCTAGGTGTACAGGGTGAAGAGAAAAATGACACGTGACTGTTCTTTTTGGTTCTGTAGTATCACTCAAATCCACATCAAAGACGCAGTCTTTGAGTCTCACAAACTGCAGTCCACCAGAAAGTTAATCCATTATCCAGGACACTATAGGCTTGTCCACATGCATATCTCTGAATTTACCTCTTAACAGGGTTGGCTGGATGGTGTTGAAGGCACTGGAGAAATAAAAAAACATAATCTTCACAGTGCTGCCAGCTTTGTCCCAAAGGGAATAAGCCTTGTGGAGGAAGATAGTTGCATCTTTCACTCCAATCTTTGTTCAGAAGGCAAACTACAGTTGGGTACAAGTGGTGTTTCAAAAGAAGATTCATATAATCCAAGACCAGACTCTCAAAGATCTTTATGATGGAATGTAAGGGCCACAGGTCTATAGTCATTAGGTGAAGAGGGGCTTCGCTTCTTTGGAACAAGATGTTTTTCAGAGCAGTGGTACTTTCTGGAATCTTAGTGACAGACTGAACAGGAAACAGAGGATACCACAAAGTTGGGCATCGGATGGTTTTAGAACTCAATAAATGAGTTAATCTGATCCTGCTCCTTTTCCTGTGTGTGGCATCCTCAGTTGTCACCTTACCTTAGTCATTAGTTATGGACAGCCTGTATTGATGGTCAGAGATGAAATGATCACTGGCCATACTAATTGAAATAGTAATAGTTGTTGATGCAGTAGGGATGGTGTGGGTGTGGTATAGCGGATCTGCCAGGTTTTAAATCTGTATAGCTGTGTCGTTCTCCATGGGCGCGATTGCATGATCGTGGGGAGTTAATGAGGTGATTGGAGTGAGTCACACCTGCACATGTGGGTGCGGTCGTTCTTGATTGCCTCATTGGCTTCCTGCGGCGTGTAATTAAGGCGCTGTGCTAATGGAGACGCATGGGGGTATGTATATATATGGGTCGACACCAGGGGAGGAAAAAAAAGGAAAGGAGATATTGATGTATCGAGGGGATCAAAAGGAAGAGAGGAATAGAGGGGTTGAGTAGGAGGAGAAGAAGTTAAAGAATGGAGAAGAGCAGAACTAGCAGGATAAGCTGGCCACCTATAGAAGGAGACAGAATGAGCTGGGGCCCCGTGAAGTAGCGTTAGGCTGATGTGCTCTGGGGGCTAGTTCACCTCACTGATTGTTCAAGTGAGTGGGGTGAGCAGGGTAAGTGTCCTCCCGAGGAGCGACTACGGGTGTGCAAAGAATGAAGGGAGGCCAGCCAACCTCGAGCGGTCTGGCAGTGACCTCTGTAAGGAGACCAAGACGGAGGCAGCTGAAAGGAGCTCGTAGCTGTTGGAGTCACCACCAGCTGATGGAGCAATTGCTGAGCCGGGGAGAGAGGGACGGAGAGTAATGAGAGAGAGACTGCATTTTTAACTTCTGCACATTTTTTTTGACCTCCGATTTTAACACTAGAATTACCAGAGCCTACGAAAAAACTCGTAATTCCGTCCCACCTTAAATTGCTTCTTAAATCCCTTCACACCTCTCCGCCAGCGCCCTTTGTCTTCTAAATGTGCTGATAAAGAGAAGCTAGGAGCAGCCGGCTATTCCATCCCCCCACCAATTTAGAACGTGCACGAACTTCAGCTTGATTGAGTATCTGGGAGTGAAGTGGAGTTTTAGAGTGGAAATAATAGATCGTTGTTTGGAAAAAACGCATTTCATGTCTGTTCCGTATCTACAGTAATCTGTGTCAACACATTGTTAAAACAGAAACGTTTTTATATTCTAGTAGTAGATGACAAAATGTAGGCATAAACTATTTAGTGTATGAAACCTGAAGTCCAAATAGCAAAGAAACATTTTCACAAGAATAACACAATTGCGCTTTTATTCAAAAATATAACTGCAGAAACAAAAAGCCGCCTTAACATGCGACATTGACAGCAGTTTATTCTAACTGCCTCTGTAGTTCAATAGACTCAGCCCCAAGAATCAAGAGGTCACGAGTTTGATCCTGCGCCCCTCCGTTTTGAGAAGTAAACTGCTCTTAGTCTTACTATTTTAGAATAAAAGCATACATTTGATTTCAGTCTGTAACAGCTGGTGCAATTTATGATCCTTGTAAAGGTTTTTTATTCACTTTTCATTCTCTCAGTCGCGTTCAGAATCAATCCATACAACCCCATCTGACACGGTGTTTTCACTAAAGACGCTATAGCTCTGCAGTGTACCACGATGCATACTAACGCCCACCACCAACCGGGTTCTGACACACAAACGCTGGTGAAGCTGCCTTCTTCGTATCTCACCGTCACTTGCTTTTCTTTTTTTTCAGTTTTATTGAGTGTTCCTGCCAGTCCCCGCATGTTGCTGTATGCTGTTTCTTTTGTACTCCAGGACATGCAGAGGAAAGAATGGTAAAAAGCAGTAACTTCGGCGCTATATGCAATCATCAGACACTCCCCATCTGCCCGTGTCGTTCAAACACAGGAACATATATTGGTGTAAAAGTATAACAAAAGTGCACTTTTATTCAAGTGCACTTTTTCCATCGTCTTTTCCTGTAAGAAGCAATGTCTCTCTATGCTGTGGTTTCTATTACACACCTGAAAGAAAGAGACAATACATGTGAAAATATCCAGCATACAGCAACATGCGAGGACTGGCAGGAACACTCAATAAAACTGAATAAAAAGAAAATCAAGCGACGGTGAGATACGAAGAAGGCAGCTTCGCCAGCGTCTGTGTGTCAGAACCGGGTGGTGGGGCGTTAGTATGCATCGTGGTACAACGCAGAGCTATAGCGCGTCTGTATTCTGTTTCTTTTGTACTCCAGGGCATGCAGAGGAGAGAATAGTAAAGAGCAGTAAGTTCGGCGCTATATGCAATCATCAGGCACTCCCCATCTGCCCGTTGTTTTGTTATACTTTTACACCAACTTATGTTCCTGTGTTTGAGCATGCTCAAACGGGCATGCTCAAAAAATACACGTGTAATGCCACGAAAACTGCACGCAGACACTTCATTTCACAAACAAAACAAGTGCACTTTTATTCAAGACTACCTGTATAACCGAAGAAAAAAGAAAGCAAGTTACAGTAGGCGATTGATACGACAGCTTGCATGGTGCAATGCTAAGAAGTGCTGATTTTCATTCCGTACTATATAAAATAATAACATTCAAATATTAACAGTTCCCACACACCCAAGGACATTTAAAAAGTGAATAAAAAACCTTTACAAGGATCATAAATTGCACCAGCTGTTACAGACTGAAATCAAATGTATGCTTTTATTCTAAAATAGTAAGACTAAGAGCAGTTTACTTCCCAAAACGGAGGGGCACAGGATCGAACTCGTGACCTCTTGATTCCCAAGCGGGGGCTGAGTCTATTGAACTATGGAGGCAGTTAGAATAAACTGCTGTCAATGTCGCATGTTAAGGCGGCTTTTTGTTTCTGCAGTTATATTTTTGAATAAAAGCGCAATTGTGTTATTCTTGTGAAAATGTTTCTTTGCTATTTGGACTTCAGGCTTCATACACTATATAGTTTATGCCTACATTTTGTCATCTACTACTAGAATATAAAAACGTTTCTGTTTTAACAATGTGTTGACACAGATTACTGTAGATACGGAACAGACATGAAATGCGTTTTTTCCAAACAACGATCTATTATTTCCACTCTAAAACTCCACTTCACTCCCAGATACTCAATCAAGCTGAAGTTCGTGCACGTTCTAAATTGGTGGGGGGATGGAATAGCCGGCTGCTCCTAGCTTCTCTTTATCAGCACATTTAGAAGACAAAGGGCGCTGGCGGAGAGGTGTGAAGGGATTTAAGAAGCAATTTAAGGTGGGACAGAATTACGAGTTTTTTCGTAGGCTCTGGTAATTCTAGTGTTAAAGGATTTATTTATTTGATTTTAATCCTCACTGGACACTGGTTTTAAGGAATATTTATTAGAACTGATGCACTGCACTTTGTTTTGTTTTGGGCTTCATGTGAGATTTGTCAGTTCATCTCGGTGAAAATACAGACGGTGTTGGGTTCAAGGGCTCCCATAAAGATGGATGGGAGCGTGGAGCAGACCCGCATCGTCACAGTGGGGGACTGGCCATTGGAAGAAGGTGGTCTTAGGAGAAGGGAAAATATACAAAAAAAAGAGTTTTGGGTGTTAGTTAGGTGCTAGAAAGGGATGTGAACAAAGCTATGCCTACACCATTGCAAACATCTTTGATAATAATAATAATAAATTTTATTTAAAGGTGCCTTTCAAGGTACCCAAAGATACTGCACAACAATATACATAACATCAAACATTTCAATATACAAACATAATTAACAAGAACAACAAAATGTAATGTTAAAAAAAATAGGTTTTAAGTTTAGATTTAAAAACAGAAAGTGAGGTACAAGTACAGAGCTCCAAAGGCAGGACATTCCATAACTGTACTCCTATCACCATAGTGTGCAATCTGCATAGTGGAATGGTTAACAGCAATGAGTCAGAAGAACAAAGTGAAGATGGGGTATACACATGTAATGGGAACACAGGTGAGGTCGGGATAGACCAAGAAAAGCCTTAAAAACTGAAAAAAGAAATTTATATTCAATTTGGATAGGGACTTGTAGCCAATGTAATTTTAGAAGTTTAGGAGTATATGCTGTCAAGGTTTTTAACGTGTAACCACCCTTGCCACTATATTTAGTACATATAGCTTGTTTAGGCTCCGAGCAGGGATACCAAACAACACTGCTTTGCAATAGTCAAGTTGCGAGGTGACAAAAGAATACAAAAGCATCTCAGTTGCAGTATCAGAGGGGAATGGAAAGAGCCTTGAAAATTTACATAATGTGGAAAAAGGCAACCTTGGTAATATTAATATGTGGATCAAAGGAGAGTATAGGATCAAGAATAACATCAAGGTTTTTAACCTGTGCAGACAAAGATGTAATAAAGCTTGGGATTTTGACTGAAACATTATTCTCCTTGAAGTGCGTTCAGATGCCTCAGTTTTATCACTATTCAGTCTGAGAAGGTTTTCAGACAACCATAAAGTAATGTTTGCATAAGTCATGTATGTAAATAAATCTGTTCATCATCAGCATAACAATGAAACCATAGACAGTGGCGTCTAATAATGGCACAGAGAGGAAGCATATAAATAATAAACAGCAGAGGGCCAAGAACTGAGCCCTGAGGGACACCCTTTAACAAGTAAGATAGGTCAGACCTAAACTTACTGACAGTAACAAATTGATGTTGGTCCTTAACACTAGAATTCCCAAAGCCTGCAAAATTTTTCGTTCTCGCTGAAAAGCCTACTTTCCCCAAAAATATACAAGGAAAATTGTATGTCCTTATCAATAACTGCCCACTGATAGCCACCTTTGTTCTGTAAATGTCAATTAGCAGCACTCATATCAAGCTTATGCCACGTTATATCAATTATAATGGCACTGATAAACAATTTGGCTTTATTGTGTTATCTTATACAAGTACATTTACACAGACTCGTAACAGTATAATAACAATATAATTTTTTATTATATTAAATATGAAATAATAAAAAAAAATGAAACACACAAGCACAGGCATGAATGCAAACATCTATATTTTCAATGAACTGACATTTGGACTTTACACATTCACAGCGACATGTCATTTGAATGATTGTTTTTCATTTGATTTTATTCTTGAATAAAAGCCAAATTGTATCATTGCTGTGAATGTGAAGTATAAATATTGTTTTCAGATTAAGACATTGAATATAAAATAAATACTTTCACTTAAGGTATGATGAAACAAGTGTGCTTTTATTCAAGAATAAAACTCGATTAAAAAAATTGTTCAAATGACATTAATGTATTCAGTCTGGGAAGTTCTAACAGTATTTCCAAATAAAGGAGGTTTCATACTTGTATGTTTGTGTGTGTTTCACATTCAAGCAGTCATATTGGATATAATAAATACAATTCTGTTGAATAACAGTTTGTGAAGGTTTGTTAGTTGCAAAGGTTAATGCTAAACAACAATATAGGTCTGTGTGACGATTGATATTACAGAAACGCAATTGGAAAAAGTAAAAAATCATAATCAAACAGTTATATTTGATATAATAAACACATTCATTTGCTCATTTTACCTAACATTTCTTGTTTCGTTGTACATTTACACAGATTGTTGTAGCCATGGAACACACATGAAATGTACAATATTTCATACAACGATGTATCATTACCTATATAATTCCTTACAAGTCTTTGCTATATAAAATTTTCAACACAGACTTGAGCTTTAAGGGAGAGATTTCAAGCTGGCAGTGGTAAACAGAGAGAGCTGATAGGGGGATGGGTGAGTGCCGTTAATTGTGCCACTTGCAAAGCAAAGGAATCTATCTACGGGTAGTTGCTGCACTGATAAGGACATAAGACTTTCCTCATGTGTATTGGGAAAAATAAGGTGATCAAGGGAAACAAAATTTGGTGGGAATTCTAGTGTTAAACCACACAAGAGCATTTCAGCAATATTTAACTCATTCTCAAGTTGAAATAAAAGAATGCCATGATGTACTGTATCAAAAGCAGCAGTAAAATCTAAAATGATTATTAGTGTTTAAAGACCACAATCTACTGTGATTAGCAGAACATTAGTCACCCTGATGAGTGCTGTCTGCATACTGTGTCTGGCCCTAAAACCAGACTGAAATTCCTCAAACAGGTCATTAAAGACAAGATGGTCTTGCAAATAGCCGACACCAGCATATTATAAGATTTTACTAAGAAATGAAAGATTTGAAATAGGCTGATAGTTTTTAAAATCCCCAGGGTCAAGCCCAGGGTTTTTGACGACAGGTGTAACAACAGCCTTGTTTAGAATAGAAGGGATCAAGCCAGTATAAAAAGATTTATTGATAACAATGTTGATGAAACTAAGAAGAAAAGGCAAAATAGCCTTAGCCTAAGAAGAAGGTATTGAGTCTAGAATACAGGCAGTTGGCCTGGCTGTCATGACAACCTTATGAACTAAAGGATCATTCAACAATGGGAAACTAGATAAACAGCTTCCAGTTAAGATAGGGGATGGACACAGTTTTGACTGAACACATTAACCTTTTTGAAATTCAGAATAAATCAGATCAATCTTATTATTAAAAAAGGACAGACACTTCTGACAAATGTCAGAATAGGTAATCAAAGGAAAGTTATTTGCAGGCTTAAGTAGCTTATTAATGCTAGAAAAAAGTGTTTGGGTATTATGCTGACTACATAGAATGCTATTAGTATAAAATCAGTCATAGCTCTCTGTAGTACCTTTTCTGCTCCTTTTTATACTTGTCCTCATTTACATAGATTACTGGACCCCCTCCAAAAGGGCCAGGTCAAAAACAGCATGTGAGAAGTGAGGCTGAAGTTCACTATCATAACTCAAACCAGAACATTTCTGCTTATTTATTTTTTGTCCGCACAATTACATTATTTATTGCACGTACTTTAATGCCATTGTTGATTATGAGCTGGATTGTATGAATAAAGATTTAATTCCCACTTCATGAATTCAGAATGGGGGTAAAATAATGTAATTGTGTACTGATATCAGGTCAGGTCAGATTGGGGATCATGCACTGTTACAGTGCATTACAACACCCACCGCATAACAAAACAGCTTTGGATCCTGGTTGGCAACCCCCAAGGCAGACATGCTGTCCAGTCCCACACCCCAGGTGCTTCAGTCTTCAACATTTAGGATCCTGTGACCCAGATCATCCTTGGGGAATCATGCCACATGGCTGTAGTGCTGTAACTGACACTCCCTCACAATACAGGTAATGTGCCTCGTTTGGAACTCCATGAGCAACCGCTCGCTCGACACAAAGTCAAACCAGTGGTACCCAAGGATTCTCTGAAGAGACACAGTACCAAGGCAGTCCAGATCACTTCATAGCATCCATGTCTCACAACCATATAGAAAAGCAGGAATCACCAGGACTCTAAAGACTTGGACCTTCATCCTTTTGCAAAGATATCAGGAGCACCACACACCCCTTTCCATCGACCTCATGACCCCCATTCTCTCCCAATCTGTCTACTGACTTCAAAGGAAGAGTCTCAAGAAACATGAATGTCACTGCTGCAGTAAGAAAACCTCTCAACAAGGTCGACACTCCCTCTGCTGACAGCCATGCAGGCAAGAAAGAAAGCCTTGCCACCATCCTGGAGATATTCACTCTGGATGCCACAGATACCTGCAGCCTTCACTACCCTCAGTTGTTTCACCACCTGTGCAATCTCAGTGAGAATGTGTGGTTCACAGTTAATTGAAGAATCAGCGTGAAGAATCAGTGGACACAGAGATGTCCAACGTTCTAGCCGAAGGATCAGCTTTAACCAGCTGCTTGATGTAGCCAGCCCAGAAGGTCATAACTGCAGTGTCATCTGTAAGGACAATTCCATCAACTGCTCTGACTGCAACCCTGTGAGGAACATATTCAGATATACGTAATGCTTCAATTCCTCTGTAAGAAGGACATGGGTTACTAGACGATAGATGATATGTCACTTGCTCACAGATTTCTCCTAATGAACACCTCCTTATCTGCCCTCAGAGCCCTCATAGCCATACTTCTCAGTTCCCGGTTCAGACCAGAGTTGACATTAAGCTGTGTACTTCGACTCTTCACGATGATATCCAGAGTGCCCTGCAAGATGAAACACCTCCTTTTGGGAACACTGGTAACACCAATGCAACCCTCAGCAACCTTCAGGATCTTGTCAGACAAATTCTCCCACATCATATCAGGATCAGCAGTTGCACCCAAGTTTGTAAGTTCCTCACACAAACTCGTTAGAAACAGCCTGATCTTAGAGTAAGGCCAGGTCCAGTCATATTCTCCTAGTAGGTGGTAGCCAACTGGACCTAAACTGGATCTTCAGAGTAGCAACAAGAAGTGTATGAACAGAACTCACAAACTGGGCACTTCTATAGACCTTGCAGTTTTGTAAGAGTATCCAGTGTCTGCCCACGAGGATGTTATTGATCTGTTTCACTGCACCACCAGTATTGGAGTACCCAGTCCAGCAAAGCGGCTCAGGGAGCTGGAATCAGGATCCAGCAATCTGCCGCCCCTGACCTTTTGCAAAGTTAAGGAACATGGAGTCATTTTCACCATGGTCACTAGAGCCAAGAGAAACGACACAATCCTTATAGCCATCTCTGTCAGTGTCAGTGATCGTATTGAAATCACCCATGACCAGGGGAGTGTCACCTCATGGGCACCCATCAACCACAGAGCAAAGCTGCAAAAGACATCACTCACCCAGAGAGTGCCTTAATCTGAGTCTCATAATACACTAGTTGAAAGGACTGACATTGGACACCATTGGAAGGAGCCAATTTGTCACAGCAACAGCTAATCCCCAAATATAACAGATATCAGAGCCACCAGAGCAATGAAAGGTGTACCCACCTACAGAGATCTGGCCAGTCCCAGGTCTGTGCACCTTAGATAGTGCCAGTACAGAATTTTGGAGTTTACAAAGCTCCTCCAACAACAGAGGAAGATGATCATCCTAAAAGAGAGACAAGACGTTCCATGAGCCTACCCAGATGGACCAACTCAAATTGGGAAACAAGTGCTGTCGTGCATTGGGCGACACCTCAGCACTACACCAATTCCAATCCCCAACAGGCCTGACCCCAGTAGCAATCCGGTGGTTTTGACTCATATGGAGAAAAGTATCCTGAGGGCTGAGCTGCTCCCACAGGGAGCGGAAAGGAGTCATGTCTGTAATTTCAGAGTTGTGTGAAGTTTTTTTTTACTGACACCATAACATTTTCAACATAGCCCACTTGACAACGTGAAGCATTGCAGGATAACTAGTTGTGTGTCTTTTAGAGATCTATTCCCAGCATAATGTTTCATTTTACAATTTTCTGATATTTATAGTAACATAGGATACTGTCAGCAGAGAAGCTCAGGCATGTGTTGTTGTTCAGTAGAGAAGGACAGCTTTAATAAGCTGCACATTTTTAAGTCATAAAGTAACAGTTCTTATTCTAGGATTGAACAAGGCAGGTGAAACAGTATAAATGTTAATAAACAACATAATGTTACATATAATTTTTCTTCTAAGAGCCATTGCATCCTCAGCATTCCTCATAGGCTTTCTGACTCACAGCAAATTAGTGCCTATTCTCTCATTCAAATTTGAATCATAAGCATTGCATTTTGCAGTGATAACTGTAAATTATCATTAATTTTTCATCACCTGACCATCAATAGTAATTTGTATTCTGTGTGCTGAGAAAGTAGTGATTGTATCCCTTTGAAGAATTTATACAAGAGGCTGACTTGCACTTATAAATCTGGACGACACTAACAATGGCACTCTCATACAAGCTGAAAATAAGTTACCAAAATAATTTGTACAAAAATATGATAACCACTACAATGTATATTACATTTCAATAAAATACCATTTTTTTTTATTAATGTCTTCATACACACACAATTAAAAATAACTCTCTCTCTCTCTCTCTGTATATATATATATATATATAATATATATATATATATATATATATATATACCAAATTAATTTGCTTGGTGATATTTTAATATTTAAATTCAGCTGACGTAAATTTTAATTAACAATTTGCCTTACAGTAATGTATTATTCTGTCACAACAGCTTCATTTCTAAACCTCAGATGCCTTGTGAAAACATCTGTTTAATTGTTTGCACATGTTCTTGTTTATGCTTTCCTAGTGAAATTGAAAATGACAGCCCAGAGTGTGAAGAACTGGTGCACTGCTGAACATTAGTATGCTACTCTTGGCTTCATAGTATTCATTTCAGAGTTGACTTCTTGCCAAATTAAGGTTCATTGAGTAAATGCAGAATGACTTCAATTATTCAGATGCACTTTTTTCTCTTTTCCTCTTTGGGGCCTGCCATCACAGTAGATGTCATAAACATCTGAGTAAGAGGTTTGCTGTTTTTTCTGTGTTTTAGCAATATTCAACATTTCCAACACTTCAAAGCGTTTTTGCCTGTTCCTCAAAATAAATATAAATATCTTGGAAAATTCTCAGACATACATAGGCCAAATGAGACATTTAAGCCAGTGTTTTTTAGGTTTACCACTGAATTGCTCATAGTGGACAATGCCTCTTGCATTTCCTGTTGGATATACTCAAGCGACACACTTATAATCTACCACAACCCCTATAAATGATGATTCAGAGCAACAAAGAATTTATTCTAAAACTCTTCAGGATTATCACACTCCTCACATTGGCACACAAAGCAAGCCCCATGTAGTGGGGAACAAATAATGAAAGATCCAAATTAAATTACTATAGCAAACTGAAATGTAGCATGGTAGTTTACATAATGGAGTTTTGGTCACAAGTCAAGTAGCTGATTGTATGAAAGTTAACAGTTTAATGGTCTGGGTGTATAAACTGTTGGTGATACAGAACTGAATGTGATGGCAGCAGATCAAAAAAATGTGTAGGATCACAATGGAAACCATTTTTTTAAGGTATTAACTTTTCCCTTTAATCTGTTTTGTCACTGCTGATCATCAGACCAACAATGGTGATGAGTGTTCAATGACTACTATTGTGTTTTCAGCAAACCTGATTATATGATTGTGTTATGCTTTGCAAAGCAATCGGGCATAAGTCAGAGAAAGAGCAATAGGTTAGCTGACTACTGTAATTAAAAAGAAATTAGAAAAAAGTCACTCTAACAACACATTAAAAGGGCAAAAGCAGATTTTGTTAAGATTGATGTGGACTGAGTCAATCATCTTGAGTATTCTTATTTAATTACTTTTTCTCATACTTTAAAGATAAATTAAAATTTTGAGAACAATATTATTATTTGTCAGAAGGGCCAAGACAATAGAAAAAGTAAATGTCTGTTAAAAATATAAAGAATAAATATTTGTTAGTAAAGCAAGTACAGTATACTACAAATAGCTGTGTTAAAATTACTGGCGATACCAGAGATATTTTTAGAAAGTAGTTTTTTAAGGAAGATTAGTACATTTGTTTAACACAGTTGTATAGTAGCTGCGATTTGCTTTTTATTTAAGTAATGAAACTCATACGATTAATAAGAATATCATTAATTAAATTAATTCAGTCTTCTTCTAACTTTTTTAGAATTTTAAATAATGTGCTAATTAACCTCATAGATTATGTCAGTTAGTGCTAGCCGTTAACTTCTAAATGCTATTTGGAAGAATGAGGAGCCCGCATTCAATATTTTTTTCCATTTATATAATATGACAGTTTGACATCTGTGGCAGAGCGGCAGGCACTGAGCAGGCTCCTGTGAATCATGGAGAATCCACTGCATCCACTGAACAGGATCAACTCCAGACAGAGAAGCAGCTTCAGCGACAGACTGCTGTCACTCTCCTGCTCCACTGAGACTGAGGAGATTGTTCCTCCCCCACACTATGCGACTCTTCAATTCCACCTGGGGGGGTAAACGTTAACATTATACATCTGTTACACCTGCCTTGCACTCTCCACCTTGCAATTTTTAACTTGTGCTGCATTTTATCACTCTTTAATTAATATTGTTTTTATCAGTATGCTGTTGCTGGAATATGTGAATTTCCCCTTGGGGATTAATAAAGTATCTATCTATCTATCTATCTATCTATCTATCTATCTATCTATCTATCTATCTATCTATCTATCTATCTATCTATCTATCGATCTATCTATCTATCTAATTTTGAATGTGTATTTGTCTGGTATACAAGTCCACACTGTTGAGCCCTTTTCTGCCTGATTTTGCAAAGATTCCCCATTTGTACAGGCAAATACTGCAGGCTATGTTACATTACAAAATGCAATTGGTGCCCCAACCCTGGGGAGTGCCAGGTTCTTCTGCTAGTATAATCATTTTACTGCAACTTTAGTCATTTAACATTTGTTTTCCTGTGAATCTCCTCCTTGTTTCTGAAGCAGAATTATAATGTCACATGAATGCAAAATTTTACAATAAATATTAAACAGAAATGTTAGTCTTAATATCAAATGTGAAACTATATATAGAATTTAAATAAAATTAAAAATATGTTTTAGGTCTAATATTCGAAAAGATAATAATAGCCATCAAGTCACATTATGTTTAGAGGTGCTAATGAGCATAGTACTTCAGTGCCATACAACTTACAGTTAAAGCAGTCACCAAAAATCATGAAAATATAAAACTGCTAACATCAGAAAAAACTTCAAACTGCATATAAATATTCCATGACACTTTTGTTCAAAGCAATATTAACTCAATTATGAGGGAATTCACCAAAGGCTAAAAATATTTAAAAGTTATAAGAATATTCCCACATTTCAGGGTAATGCTCATGGTGATAAAATAACAGTACAAAGAACAGAAGTTATGAAAGGCTACCTTACCTTAGTTAGAGTTTGATTTTGTATCATGTAAACCTGATAATCAGTGGCTAGGTTTCTTAGTTATGCCTCATTCTATATGCAGTTCAGATGGTGGTAACAGTTTGTCTTGGTGTATTATAAATAGACAATGTATAATATGTATTGTGATGTAATCTATTATTGTGTTGTTTAGTCATCCAATACACTTTTTATTTCTATGCATTTTGTGGTTAATGACTTAAAAATCTACAAATGTGCCTCAGATATTACAAAGGTATAACAAGTTATGACATTAACTGCTATTTTCTATCAAACGAGTCGCTGCTTTTTTGATGCATATTAAATTTTATGTGTGCCTTTTGTAAAAGGTTGAATGGTCTACCAAAGCTGATGTTTTTGTCACATTTTTTTTTATATTTTATTAAATTTATAAATCACCATACGGTAAGTTAAGCAGAGTTCACTCATTTTTATAGATATACTAGCAAAATACCCGCGCTTCGCAGCGGAGAAGTAGTGTGTTAAAGAAGTAATGAAAAATTAAAGGAAACATTTTGAAAATAATGTAACATGATTGTAAATGTAATTGTTTTGTCACTGTTATGAGTGTTGCTGTCATATATATATATATATATATGTAAAATATTTGGCCATTTCGGTACACTTGAAAGCGACAACCGAACAATTCAGCAGCAGCCATCAACTCACATGCAGAACCACAGGTGAATGGCTTAAGCATTTCACTCTTATAGTGCTCCTGTGTAGTATAATTATCTCCTGTACCGTCATCAGTCCACACCTTGAACCTGTCCCAGTCATTCAATACATAAGACACAATGTTTCTCCAGATATCAAGAGTGAGCCAGATATGGCCGTGCAATATGTAACACAGAGAATGGAAAAGATAGGTGCATGGAAACCACTCAGTAAGTGACAGTTCTTTGATCGATGGTGATCACCTCAATAGACATGTTAATGCGGGTACGGTTGGAATGATAAAGGAAATGGGTACCTGAACAATGTAAAGTAAGTCTAAAATACCTACACAATAACTATAATTGTAATAAACAAACAATAAAACAGCGGAGAAGCCGTGGATTAAATAAAAAGGCTGTAGTTATCAGCAGGGAGACGTGACTCCCGTGGCGAAGCAAGGAAGGGAATGAAGAGACTGGAGCAACGGACGGCCTTATACGTGGGAGGCGTTGGGGGACCCAACAGCGCCTCACATGGTGACTGAGCTGCAGGCTATGGACGTATATATGTACGTAAGTAGGATTCAGTTAGCGTTGGGAACCTGCGTACCAAATTTCTTGAAGATGGGCCCATAAGTAACAAAGACTGTTGAAAAGTTCAATATGGCGGCTGACAGTGGCATCATACCACCGAAATAAGTACGTACATTGGTTTTGGTTAGCGCAGGGACGCCACCTACCAAATTTTGTGAAGATGGAGCCATAAATAAGAAAGTTCAACATGGCGGACGTTGTTGACCGTTATGACCGTTATGCGTAGATTTTCAAAATTAAACCTGCTTAACTTTTGTAAGTAAGCCGTAAGGAATGAGCCTTCCAAATTTCAGCCTTCTACCTACACGGGAAGTTGGAGAATTAGTGACGTTGGAAAGTTCAATATGGCGGCTGACAGTGGCGTCATACCACCGAAATAAGTATGTACATTGGTTTCAGTTAGCGCAGGGAAGCCGCCTACCAAATTTCGTGAAGATGGGGCCATGAATAAGAAAGTTCAACATGGCGGACATTGTTGACTGTTATGACCGTTATGCATAGAATTTCAAAATGAAACCTGCTTAACTTTTGTAAGTAAGCTGTAAGGAATGAGCCTGTGAAATTTCAGCCTTCTACCTACACGGGAAGTTGGAGAATTAGTGACGTTTGGAAAATTCAATATGGCGGCCAACATTGGCGTCATACCATCGAAATAAGTACGTACATCGGTTTCGGTTAGCGCAGGGAAGCCGCCTACCAAATTTCGTGAAGATGGGGCCATAAATAAAAAAGTTCAACATGGCGGATGTTGTCGACCGTTATTGACCGTTACGCGTAGAATTTCGAAATAAAACGTGCTTAACTTTTGTAAGTAAGATGTAAGGAATAAGCCTGCCAAATTTCAGCCTTCTACCTACACGGGAAGTTGGAGAATTAGTGATGAGTCAGTGAGTCAGTCAATCAGTCAGTGAGGGCTTTGCCTTTTATTAGTATAGATTATACTGTAGAAGTTAAGCAGATCCCCAGCATGTTTATTTTCTAATGGTATTAATGATTTCTTGCTAAATTCAGAATAGCCTGAGCAATTCCTCATTGAAAATTGTGTCTTTTTTTTTTGTTTAAGATAATACAAATTGCTTTCGTATTGAGTGTTGTCTGCATGGATTTCCTCCAGGTGTTACAATTTCCTCCCATTGTCCAAAGGCATGTAGATGAGGTGGATTTGCAATTCTAAATTGGCCTTGTTTGTATGTGTGTTTAGCATATGATGGGATTATGTCCTGGGAGTGCTACAATTGGCTCCGAATTTACCACAAACCCTGCTCTCAATAAGTGAATTTACAAAATGGATGTCTGATGAGAGTGTATCATGTTAAGGTATGCCCTTGATAACAGCATTCACATGTTGGATCATGTCTTCAATAGATTTTAAATGATTTACAGAAAGTTGTGTGAAGTGTACATTTTATGGCTAAATTAAACCATGGTTTACATTTTCCTCCCATAGTCCAAAGGCATGTAGGTTAGATGGATTTGCTATTCTAAATTAGCCTTGATATGTGTGTTTACCATTCGATGGGATAAATCTATATATATAATTCACCAAGGGCACGCAAGACACTGAGCGCAAGCAAGACCCTGAGGGTACGCAAGACAGTGAGCGCAAGCAAGACAGAGCCCCGCCCACCAACTCTAACCCTCCTACCGCGTCATGGGATACGCATGACAGAGCCATGCACACCAACTGTAACCGTCCTCCCGAGTGCAGCGTCGCTCTCAAGGCACGCAACAACTCACCAAACACAGCCTTCGTCTGTGCAAAAGTCCACATACACCTCTGAGCCACGTTGACTTTACACCGCACGCAAGACAGAGAGCCATGATCGCCAACTCACAGAGCCCCGCCCACCAACTCTAACTAAGGGCAAGCAAGACAGAGAGCACACGCAAGACAGAGAGCTCCACCCACCAACTCTGACCATGGGATACGCACGCATTTAGTGTATAAATGGATATAAATAATTGCATGTAAATGATTCGCCAAAATCTGTTGTATGTAAACGATACTGTTTAAAACGTTATTGTTTTTTCATCAGAAAACCCGGTTTCCACGTCTACTTGCATTCATTTAAATGGCACTTTTACCACTCGCAATAGGGCGGACTCGGTGACTTATCATGTCGACTTGGCAACACAGTGAATGAGGCGTCTAACTATATATGTCAATGTTTTCCATAGCCTGCTACAGGAAGGTACTCTCTTGACCACTGGCATTGGTTTCGCTCCTTGCTATTTTCGTTATACTGTGATGGTGGTTTCCTAAGCCTTTGTTATACTAAATTCCTTTCTCACTGTTTTCCGTTCCTATTCTTACACCACTGTATGCTACGGCGGACTTCGGCTAATTCTAAATAATTTAATTCAAGAAAGTTGTGTACAGTGCACATTTTATGGCTAAATTAAACCACAATTTGCAGAAAACTGTAAGGTATAGCAAATTGTCATTGTCATAAAAATTGATCTGATCTTCACACACTATACTTACAGTAAAAATATGCAAACAATTAGAATCTTTCATGTCTTTATTGAATGCACCAAACATTCTCAGTGTGCTGTGGTAAAGCTAAGTTAACCCTTGGACATCTTTGGGAGCAATAACCTCACACATGCACTTCAAACAGCAGTAAATAAGAGAAGTACAATATTCAGGGAGAATTCTTCCTTACAGAACAGTCGTTCATATTCTTAGGATATCTGGTGTGAATGGCTCCCTTGAGGTCATTTCATAGCATCTCCTTTTTGTTAATGTAAGTACTCTAACTGGGGCATTCCAACAGGCATATTTATTTTTTGAAGATATTCTGTAGTACATTTACTTTGATGTTTAGGGCTATTGTTCTACTGCATCACCTCTACTGATCTTCAGCTGGCAGACAGTGACCCTAACATTATCCAGTAGGATACCTTGAGACACTTGGACATTAATTTGCTCATTGATGATGGCAAACTGTCCAGGACCTGAGACAGGAAAGTAGACCCAAATTATGATGCTCCCTCCACCATACTTCAGTGGGAACATCACTGGGATGATATTTTCCTGTTGGTATTCTGTGCCCTTTTTACAGCAAACATACTGCTGTGTATTCTTCCTGAACAATTCAGTCTTGGTTTCATCAATTCACAAAACATCTTCCCAACAGCACTGTGGAATGTCAGGGTGGTCTTTGGCTAACTTTAGGCATGGAACAATGTTTCCTAGAGAGCAGTGACTTCTTCCTTGGTGTCCAGCCATGGGCACTATGCCTGTTCAATGTTTTTCATTTGGTAGATTCATGAATAGAGATGGCAGCCTGTTCAAATAGATCCTTGAAGCCTTTAGTTGCTACACTAGGATTCTTTTTACTTCACAGAGGGTTCAACATTGGGCCTTTTGAGTCATTTTGGTTGGGTGCCCAATTCTAGGGAAAGAAGGCCCAGTGATAAATCCTTTTCATTTATGCAGACTTTGTCTAAATGTGAACTTACGAGTATATTATGAATGTCTAAACTCTTTGAAGTTACTTAGTAACCCTTTCCAGCTTTATGCAAATAAACAATTCTTCATCATAGATCTGACATCTCTTTTTTGCAAGACATGTTCCACATCAGCTGATGCTTCTTGTGAATAGCAAATGCGAGATGTTTGAGTTTTTTCTATAGGTCATAGTAGACCTAACCCACAACTCCAATCTTATTTCATTGATTTGACTCCAGGTTTGCCAACTACTGAGTTCATTTAGTTTTTGTTGAAATCATTAGTGTAGGGGCACATACTTTTTCCAACCTACACTGTGAATTTTTAAGTGATATGATCAATATGTACAAGAGAAATACAGTAATTTGTAAATTATTACTGAAACCAGATGACATTTGTTTATTATTGCAACTGGGATGAAGATCACCTCATATTTTAAGACTAATGTATACATAACTAAAGTTGTTTCTAAAAGGTTACCATACTTTTCTGCCACTGTATATACTGTAGATCAGGGGTGCCCAATATGATATGATTGCGATCGACCGGTAGATCGGAAAGGTAGTGCAGGTAGACCGCATTGCATTCAAAAAAATTTTTTTAGCTGTTAGTCTATCATATATCCTCTCTATGGCATTTGCCAATTGACTGACATACAGCCAGTCTGAGATCTCTTTCCCTCTAACACACGGGTCATCCCGCATGCACAATCAAATGCGTGAGTTACTGCAAAACTCCGGCTATCTAAGTGATCTAGTTAGCCTTCCAATTTATATCGACTAAAGAAGGGGTATGAAAAAAAAATTGTGGGGTCGGCGCTGGACATGTGGAATTGGAAGAGGAATTTGTTCTCACAATGTCACAATCAAAGTGCGTTTGTCTGATCTGTCAATCTATCATTGCTATTCCAAAGAAAGAAAATGTGGAAAGGCACTTTCGAATTGTTCATAAAAACTACGAAACTGACTTCCTTACAAAAAGCGATCTGAGAAAGAAAAAGGTGAGAGAAGTAAAATCGCAGTTAATCAGTCAGCCGTCATTTTTCACTTGGCTGAATTCAGAAGCATTGTTCCAGGTAAGTCACTCGATCGTTAAGCATAAGAAGTACTTCCATGATGAAGAGATGATAAAAGAGGCCTTCATTGAGGCAGATGGCTAGGGGAAAATTCCTGAGATTTCGAGACCCCTGGCTGGAGATAAAGGAGTTTCTCCTTGTCATTAAACATGCAGAATACAAGTAACTTAATCAATGCCTGCTAGACTTGGCATTTTTTACCAATCTGACCAACATGTTAAATGAGCTTAATTTACAGCTGCAAGGAAATGACAAAACCATGGTCAATATGATTAGCTTAGTGAATGATTTCAAACAAAAAATGCAACATCTGTCCTCAAAGCTACAGCGCCATGATTTGGGGAACATCCAAAACCTCGCATCAGAGCTGGAAACACAATGGAAGGCGTGTGCGCAACTTGATTGCATACGCTACACAGAGCAGATTGAAATTTGTCTGTCAGACTCTGACAGACGGTTTCAAGACTTTGCTTTACTTGAGCCAATTGCTACATTTATGTGCTATCCATTTAGGGAAGATGTTGATGATGATTCACTCGCATCAGAAATTGCAACACTGTTTCACCTAAAACTCCTCTACAGTGGAGGATGAGATTTTGACACTACAGGATGACATTCAGGTGAAGTCTGGGGCTCATGGACAGTTTTGAAACTTACTCACAGAGGAAAAGTACCCAAACATGAGGAAATGTGCTACCTCCTTGACTGCATTATTCAGCTGTACTTATTTATGCGAGTCAGCCTTTTCCCACATGATTATTAAGTCCAAATACCATGATGACCATAAATGTATTGAATTGTTATTGTGCCATAAGGGTAATTCAGTTATGCAAGGTACACCAACAAATATATAACATTTTTAATGTAGGTAGATCATTTTGACCTGGTCATTTTAAAAGTAGCTCGCAAGCTGAAAAAGTGTGGGCACCCCTGCTGTACTGTAGATCGATAGATTGATAGATAGATAGATAGATAGATAGATAGATAGATAGATAGATAGATAGATAGATAGATAGATAGATAGATAGATAGACTATATATATTAGTATTAGTAGCATTATTGGTCTGTCCTGTACCTTTGTTTTAAATTTCACTTCCATAGTTGGAAAAACCTTTTGAGAATTGGCACCCAAGCATCATGTTTTACAAGAAAAAGTAACCCAGTATATACTGTTATTCATGACAGATTGTTAATATTCATGTAAGTATGAGTTACTCCCTCAAAGATACAATAGTCTCCTAAGAAACTGACAAAAATAAGAAATGCAACACAATTACTGCTTATAAATACTGCTGTGCATATGAACAATAATACCCTTTGTATCTTTTATCTGGCTGGAGAGTTGCATGCATGTGGAAATATGTTTTTCATATTGTCAAAATTAAATTTTAATATACTTCTCATTTATAAATTTTTCTCTCTGTCTCCAGTTTGTATAAGCAGTAAATTTTCATTTAAACATTTGACAATGATTTCTTCCAATAGTTACTGCTTGTAGTGAACATACTGAGATGAGTCTGAGATAAATAACTCAGCTCATCATCATTGCCTAAGATCACCTAGAGGGTGCCCAACTTGTGATTAGTTGATAGAATGTAGAAATATTTATTATGCAGTATCTTCATCATTACAAACTTGTATAGCTTCAAACACAGATAGATGAAAGGTCAGGGAATTTGAACAGCTTTTATCTGACGTTTCTAACCTGTACATAGAAAAAGTTGGGTGTATATGAAGTACAACTGTTGAAAGATTTCATACACATTGTTGATAGAGGTCTCTAAAGATACAAGTTCCTAGTGACTTCCATTAACTAAATATGTGTATGTTAAAAAAGGCTACAATATATGATTACATTGCATGGCAACAGCTGAAAATATCATATTGACATTAAAGTACAATATTTTAAGCAAATGATGTAACCGAGGATTGCTAGTAATTTGGTGAAAGCTAGTATTGACTGGAATGCAGAGAACAGCATATATGTAGCTTCTGCTTTCTTCCTTAGTCTCGAAGTACATATTTGCAACCCTGTAAAAAAGTTGGAAATTAGGTAGTAGCATGCACCCTTTGCCTTTTATTTTTCCAAAAGTACATAGTTATAATTGGATTTAATTTTTTAAAAGATATTTGCTTAAAGATATACATGGTATACTTATAAAGGCGAAGAAAGCCCACACTTTGGTTTATTGAATGCGCTTGTGTAATGGTGAGTTCTCCTATATCTATTGCTCTTTTTGATTATTGTGTATCTTTTGATATCTTTTTGACCATTCTTTGGATTTAGTATATGGGCTTTGTTTGATTTTGGGACTGCATATTTGGCATTGCCTTTTGTGCCTTTTTTGGTTATTTTTGCTTAATTGAGCCTTTTAGATCTTTTATTTATAAAGATTGTTTGTTGACCTCTTTACAACTAGCTGGGGTTTGATAGTGTTCCCCTGTGGCCATTTTTTAGATTTGTTCTGAATTTTTTGCTTGGGACCTCAGAACAACTGGCATACTTACCAAACATCCATATCTGCAGCCTTGGGATTAGGCAGCACATAAATCGCAAAGGTGTAAGGCCTCAAAAAGAAAGCTACAAACCATGTCAGAGTCCTCACTAGCCAGCCAAGGAAACGGAAGATCCCATGAAGTATGAGATCCAACCATACACCAGGCCAAAAAGGGGTTTAACTTCAAAAGGTAAAACATATATAAAAAATGCTGAAAAACTATTTTAAATGGGATGGAATAATTGTCAACCCCTGTCAATTCCCAATGCCATAATCCAATAGTCACAATTCAAAGAGAGGGCAAAAATTCTTTAAAACCAAGTAAAGCAATAGACTTGTAATACTAACCAAAACAACTTAAGATTCCACTAAAGCACATGTGAATGAACTGCAAGGAACTCTCTTTCTCAGCCTGCCTTTATAGGCTGGGGCGGTTCCTTAGTGGTGAGGTAAAGATGGCCTCGGCTCCTTGTGGGTTCACCTGCAAAACACAAGAAACAATAGAGAACAAGATTACCAACATAGAAACCAAATATAGATACATAAAATGAATATGGAATACATAATCAAACAAATAATAAATATACTGTAATTAGCACTGCAAACAGAAATGATTATAGTTAATGAATAAAAAAATGAAGAGAAAAGACATAAAAGAAATGTAACCATAAGCCAGGAGGAAAACTCTGGCTTAAACATAGCAGGGATAAAATGAACTGCTATATTTAACTGCAAATAGCAGAAACAACAGATTATTTTTTGCAAAGCAATTTGAGCTACTTTCATATATGATAATGTACTGTATAAGTATACATTGAGTGTCTTCATTTTTTTCATCTTCACATTTTTTGGACCCTTTTTACTTATGAGAAATGTCCTTTGTATTTGTATGTTCCATTTCAAGTGTGGAGTTGTACATATTATTGTTGAAAATTTTCCTTTCTTATTGTTCCGAAGAACTGGTGATTTCCTCCAAACTAATCTAACAGTGGAAAGTTAGTATTTTGGAAGAGAGGACAAAACCATATTACCAGTCTAATTTAATTACAAAAGCTTTGCAACGTTTTATAATTAATTTGGAAGAACCTGCATTAGGAACCACATATCCACTGCCAGGACTGTTTAGTTCTCTCATAAATGCTGTTGATTGTCAATTGATAAATGGTGGAATAATACAAAGTTTATCTCTCATTTAATCTTACAGGTACTGATTTTGTACCTTTAAAAACTGTTTTTCAATATACTATTTCACTATAAAAATTACATATTTGCATTTCATCCTCCCTCATGCAAGTTTACAGCCAACTTGAAAAATTACCCTAATGTATAAAGCAGAAAACAAGGCAAATTCATTCAATTTATTTATTTTAGACAAGGCATTCAGACCTCAATACTTCAACTTATTTTGAAACAAGTGACCCAAAGAAGACAACCCAGAAAATGTTGTTACAATCTATTGACAGTTTATATTGTGTTTTTGTTAATCTGCTTTTATTTGGATATTTATTTATTTTTTTTTTTGGTAACGTTTGTGTTTGACAGTTGCATGTAGGTGTGTGGGAGACTTAAAAGTAGACAATACAAGCTCAGCCTGTTATTTAGCTCCAGGGCTTAAATTATAAGCGTACAAACATTGATGAAAAAAGAAGTAAAAAATTAACTAGTTGCATCCAAATAGATATAGCACATGTTAGAGAATTGCAAATCTTTAAGCAAATGAAACAGGGCACCAATACAAGGAATAAAATCTCTTTATTGTTTATATAAATATGCTTTCTTTTAAAAGTGTCAGCCTTACTTATAATTTTGATTCTTTTGTACAGACAAGCAGTATACACATTTTGTTTGGCATCAAGTGTGCCTCGTGTATTAGTTCGTATCTCTATGGAGGTTGCTGAGCTTGGCATACTTTTGGTCTGCTACATTCCTTGGGATGTTTTACATAACGTATAGAGAGAGATTTACAGCTCCTGAAAGTGGCACTTGTTGTATGTTGGTCGAGTATGTAAATAAGAATTTTATTGTACTCTGTACACATGACAATAAATCTCAGTTAGACTTAAGTTACATTAAATTTTTTGTAAAATCCAAAAATTAAATTTTTTAATTGAGTTAAAGATAATGGAAAGCTGCATTTGGTTGTTGAGTTCACAGCACTCATAAACACTTGCCATTCCATGCTTTCTATGTTGTAGCAATGTGTTTACACATATGATAAGAAAGATTAATAGAAGGAGAGGAAGTAAAATGAAAGGCCAAAGACCCACTACCCATTTTTTTCTATTAGAATCAATGCTGAGTTGCTGTTTATGAAAGTGAAAGAGAATGAATGATTAAAGGCAGTATGTTTAAGTAAGTAAAAATAATTAGTAAAATGTATTGTTCTCCACAATAGACATTTATTCAAGTCCAAAATATGACGAGGCAGTTCTGCTTTTTAGTGTCAGTATGGATTTGTGATTTATATTTTGAACCAATTTTGAATGAATTTTTATTATCTGTTATAATATCACTGAATATGGTTTCCTGTGTATATATATATACAGTAATATATATATATATATATTGTCACACATGTGCGCTTAGGAGACAGTCAACAAGAGGTGAGCGATTTAATAACAGATGAAGGGTTGTTTGATGGTATTGATGCCTCCCTCTCTAATTTTCAAGAACCAAAGAAGATAAATAATCACTCACCTACAACAGTCCGTATTCCAGAAAATGGCTTCCCATGCACTTCCTCATCCTCCACGTGACTTCCTGCTCCCAATGATGACATCACTTCCAGCTTCCAATGATGATGTCACTTCCGGTACTCTGTTGATGACGTCACTTCCTGTATAATCATTTCAGTGGCCATTTCCTATATAAAAGCATCCCTCGTCCTTCTGTATTTTGTTGAATGTTTGGATTTTTTTTCACTTTTGACCATACCAAATTGCACCAAAGCAATATACAGGGCCAATCCCCAACTCTTTGAAGTTGTCTTTGTGCTTGACATATCACTATATATATATATATATATATATATATATATATATAAAACTGCTCAAAAAATTAAAGGAACACTTTGAAAACACATCAGATCTCAATGGGAAAAATAAATCCTCCTGTATATCTATACTGATATAGACTGGGTAATGTGTTAGGAACGAAAGGATGCCACATCGTTTGATGGAAATGAAAATGATCAACCTACAGAGCCCTGAATTTAAAGACGCCCCAAAAATCAGAGTGAAAAAACTATGTGGCAGGCTAGTCCATTTTGCCAAAATTTAATTGCAGCAACTCAAAATTGTACGCAGCACTTTGTATGGCCCCTGTGTTCTTGTATACATGCCTGAAAACATCGGTGCATGCTTCTAATGAGATGACAGATGGTGTTGTGGGGGATCTCCTCCCAGATCTGGACCAGGGCATCACTGAGCTCCTGGACTGTCTGAGGTGCAACCTGGTGGCATTGGATGGACCAAAACATTATGTCCCAGAGGTGTTCTATTGGATTTAGGTCAGGAAAATGTGGTGGCCAGTCAATGGTATCAATTCCTTCATCCTCCAGGAAATGCCTGCATACTCTCACCACATGAGGCCAGGAATTGTCGTGCACCAGGAGCCACTGTACCAGCATAGGGTCTGACAATGGGTCCAAGGATTTCATCCTGATACCTAATGGCAGCCAAGGTGCCTTTGTCAAGCCTGTAGCGGTCTGTGTGACCCTCCATGGATATGCCTCCCCAGACAATCATTAACCCACCACCAAACTGCTCATGCTAAATGATGTTACAGGCAGCATAATGTTCTCCATGGCTTCTCCAGACCATTTCACTTCTGTCACGTGCTCAGGGTGAACCTGCTCTCATCTGTAAAAAGCACAGGGCACCAGTGGTGCATCTGCCAATTCTGGTATTCTATGGCGAATGCCAATCGAGCTGCATGCTGCTGGGCAGTGAGCTCAGGGCCCATTAGAGGACATGTTGCCCTTGGGTCACCCTCATGAAGTCTTTCTGGTTGTTTGGTCAGAGACATTCACACCAGTGGCCTGCTGGAGGTCATTTTGTAGGGCTCTGGCAGTGCTCATCCTGTTCCTCCTTGCCCAAAGGAGCAGATACTGGTCCTGCTGATGGGTTATGGACCTTCTATGGCCCTCTCCAGCTCTCCTAGAGTAACTGCTTGTCTCCTAGAATCTCCTCCATGCCCTTGAGACTGTGCAGGGAGACACAGCAAACCTTCTGACAATGACACGTATTGATGTGCCATCCTGGAGAAGTTGGACTACCTGTGCAACCTCTGTAGGGTCCAAGTATCACCTCATGCTACCAGTAGTAACACTGACTGTAGCCAAATGCAAAACTAGTGAAGAAACAGTCAGAAAACCTGTTAAACCATTCCTGTTTTGGGGGTCATCTCATTGTTGCCCCTCTAGTGCATCTGTTGTTAATTTCGTTAACACCACAGCAGCTGAAACTGATTAACAACCCCCTCTGCTACTTAACTGACCAGATTAATATCCCATAAGTTTCATTGACTTTATGCTATACTCTGATTAAAAAGTGTTCCTTTAATTCTTTTGAGCAGTATATATATATATATATATATATATATATATATATATATATATATATATATATATATATATATATATATATATATATATATATATATATGATTTTCTTAAATTTCCTGCTTATTCTTGTTCTTCTCCCATCTTGGGCTTCACATTATAGCATTCTTCCACTAAAAGTATAACCAAAGTATTTCAGCAGTAAAATTATTTTCTGTCAGCATCATTATTTTCAGGGTGTCTTGGTTAAAATGGAACACCTTAATTCCAGCCTTGTGTTAAGGTTAAAGAGTTCTTTTTTCTTTACTGTCCATTGTTTCTTCAGGCATCAGCATGTTCGATTCAAATATTTTATCAATGGCTTTTTTCTGTTTCTTTAGCACACAAATCGATGACCTAGTAAGACTGATTTCTTTGAAATAAACCATCACTATCATCATAAATTAACTAAATTCTAGTTATGTCTTTTTGACAGGAGCCATAAAGTGTGCTGATACAAGATTGTATTTTCCTATTTTAGCCGTTCTTTCCTTTATTCTGCTAATCCGACAAAACTATGGAGAAACTGCTTCAGTCTTTAATACTTTTATAACCAACAGGGATGTATCTTTGAGATCGCTACATTGTGCATAAGGTGAATTTGGGTTGTTTTTCTGTGTGCAAACATAGTAAAGCTACTCATTTTTCATAGCTTCATATCCAGGTGGATTAGATACTCTTTGGACTGTGGCACTATTACAAGGAATTCCCTTCAAGGCTAAAAGAGACATACTGAATGTGACAGTTCTGGAACATATTTTACATGTATCGTCACGTCAAATATGATAGCACAAACAGCCATGTTCTGCTTTATAATGGATTTTTATTAAACTGTGAAACAATTTTACCCTACACTGAATTTTATTCAATAAATATTGTCAAGCAACAAGTAATCATTTCTAATACACCTGTTTCCAAATTCTCCACATTTAATGTCCTAGAATATGACCACAATAGGTGATCATCTGTTTTTAATTGTGTATCAAATAAGAGCGCTATGCCATGAGTTAGTTTCTGTCCACAAGTAACTTTATAGTAACATTGTGTTTAACACTAGAATTACCAAAGCCTACGAAAAAACTCGGAATCCCACCCCACCTTATTTAGTTATATGTCAAACTGAAGAAATTTAGATAGTTGTGCTAGTAAGAACACTTCTGTTTTGTTTGACTGGCACCTCCTGACTGACTCACTGTCACTAGAAATCCCCAATACACTGTTCAACTTGTTATGATGTCTACTTACATAGAATGTTGACCTTTTTCTGGTGCCAACCCATTTTTAGCTCTGTAGACTCAAAAACACTAATATTTGAGCAATATGAGCCATATTTTGTGCAGAAAATTACACACTTCTGATAAAGAGTAAACCAAAAAGTGTCTCAGCAGAAACGGTCAAAATGACATGAAATTATGTATGCCACATCAAATGAAACCAGGGGTTCACCCCCTAATGGGATGGAACGAGTCAAAATTACTTTATCCAGAAAACTTCGAAAAAGTGGGGATTGGTAATATGGGCATGTGGAGTGTTATTTTATGCTACTTCAAGGTTGCTGATCACAAATACAGTAATGTTTTTGAGATCAGATTCTTTACCACTAGTCTTAGCCCTTTAAGTGCCACTCCCAGAAAGGACAGATTTCAAACATAATCATGTGGGGTATCATTTTAGACTCTTTTAAGGTCAGTGAGAGACATAATGTAATTTTTCATTTTTATCCTTTAGTGTGTATCTAGCCCTCTATGGATCTCTATTAGAAGGTGAAATATATTTAAAAAATGATATTACGATTGAGAATATTTAGACTTTGAAGGTTTCTATTGATGCACACATTTTAGTATTTCAAATATCTGATGCAATTATTCTTGTTTATTATGCACTTCTACCAACTAAACATATTAAATCATGTGAAACAAAAAACTAAATAAAAGAAAAGAGATTTTTCTTTTACTTTTCAGTGTTATTGTTTCTACCACAACACTTGTTAAAAAGCTGTGATTGAATAGTGGGGTACTTTCAGCTTTACCTTTTTTTCTGCTTCAATTGGGGTTATGCATGGGTTTTTCCTTTCATGCTTCCCAATTTATGTGCACGGTCATCGTTTAGTTTACGTGCTGATCCATTTGCATTTGTTGTTTCTGATTTGTTTTTGTGTGTCAGTTTTTCTGCTTTCTGATGTGAAAAAACTTTCATTCAGTTTTTTCTCTATCTGTTCTGATTTGTTTTTCCATATTTAATTTTTTTTTGTCTTTTCTGATTTGTTTTTGTGTTTTCAGATTTATTTTTGCCTATTCAGTTTGTTTTTGTGGTGCAGTGGTAGCGGTGTTGCCTCGCCGTAAGGAGATCATGAGTTTGCCTCCCAGGATCTCCCTGCACGGAGAGTGATTTGAGTAGTAAGAAAAGAGCTATATAAATGTTGTGACAGATAGGGGCCTTCTTGACCCCTTGAACCCTCAGACCATTTGTGAGACACCAGGTAAAAGTCCAAATACTTGATTTATTAGGACAATAAAGTGCACAAAGCACCCTCTCCTCCACAATACTCATAAGCCAATACAATACTCAATAATAATAATACAATCCTCCACTCCCAGATGCGTTGCCCTCCTACCACCCAGCTCAGATCTCTACTCCGAGAGAGCATAATAAGCCCTTTTCGTTTCATCCCCAGAAACCAGCCTACGTCTGTATGTCCCCGTCACACTCTCCCTTTGGTGAGTTATATGCCTGGTGCTGTATTTGAGGAGTGGAGTCCTTCCTGGCCCCCAAACACACTCCATTGGTCAGACGTTTCATTACACTTACTCAGGCCCTTTAGCTGCCTCTTACTCGCATGTGTGTGACAAGGCCCTCCCCCTCAGCCCAGACCCATCAGGTTGGGCGTCCTGCACGAGAGAGAGCATCAGCGTTGGCATTGGGAGACCCTTACGCTGAATTAGCGAAAAGTTGTAAGGTTGAAGGTAAAAAAACCACCTAGTGACCCGTGGATTTGACTCCTTGTGAAGGGCCATCCACTGGAAAGGGTGCATGATCCACCACTAGAGTGAACTCCAGGCCCAAGAAGTACTACCTCAACTGTGTAATCGCCCATCTGATCGCAAGGGCTTCCCTTTCCACCGCTGCATACCTGGTCTCCCAATCCAACAGTTTCCGGCTTAGGTACATGACAGGGTGTTCAACACCATCGACGCTTTGGCTCAACACGGCACCCAGGCCTGTGTCCGAAGCATCCATCTAGAGAATAAAAGGGAGAGAAAAATTAGGAGCTTTTAATATTGGTGCTGACATAAGAGCCTGTTTTATTAGAGTTATAATTATTTTTTGCATTTTCCGATTTATTTTTGCGTATTCAGTGGGTTTGTTTTTGTGTTTACTAATTTGCTTTTCTGCATTCATTTTGTTTTTGTGCACTGCACTCCAGGGCCATAGTATGTACCTCATGAAGTAAATTTTTACTTTTCTTATGAACACTTTGAATTAGGGCAGCTAACACTAATTCAGACTTTTTTTTATATAGTGTGACAGATAGGGGGCGCTATCGCTCCCTTGAACTCCTGTCCACGACTCCAGACTCCAGGTAAAAGTCCAAGATTTGACTTTATTAAATTGCCACAGTGCACAAAGCACCCTCTCCTCCACTATACTCATACAAATAAACACAATAACTACAATTAACAATCCTCTGACTCCCAGACGCGTTGCCACCCTTACACCCAGCTCAGCTCGCTGTCTGGGAGCTCCCACAGTCCTTTTAAATACCCTGACCCGGATCGTTCCAATCCCCAGTCCATGTGACTCTCAATCACTTCTGGGTCAGGTACAAGTTCTTTCTTTTCACCCCGGAAGCATGTTGCTCTTCCTCTGATGCACTTCCTGGTTATAGGGCACGAAGAAGTCTTCTATCCTCCTTGCAGCTCCCTCTTGTGGCCCCTGTGGTATCCAGCAGGGTCTTGTATAAAAACTACATGTCCCATGACTCCCTGCTGGTCTTCGGGGCACCTCCATACTGCAGGGAGGGTTCCATCTGGCGGCCTGGGGGTATTGGCCGGGATGACAAGCCGGCCATATATCACAATAGTTACTATTATTTGCATCAATTTGTCCATAATCTAATTGTTTATTTAAAAATGCATTATTTAAGTATTACAATATCTCAGAGAGCTGGAGCCTTTTTTGTCACATTGGGTTTAAAATAGCTAATCCTGGATGGCAAATTAATCAATCCCAGGGAACAGTTCTCATTTCCCATTAATTAACTGCTTATACAACTTACCCTAATATTCAGAACTTTGGTCGTAATGTGCAATAAAGAAACACCCTGAAACTTGCAGTCTGGAACGCATGTAACAAATAGTTGAATTATGTATTCAAGTAAATAGTCACTAAACTAACTCTATATTATCTCACTATTTTTGGGACTTGCAGTCTCAACCTTCAGTTCTAAAAATTAGATTCATGACACTATCTGGTAAGAAATGAATAACAGTGAAGTAATAAATCTAAGGAAAAATGTCACTGGAAATTTTTACTATACTATTTTCTCTCCATATGCTACCATTAGGAGGTATAGTTTTAAACATACCCTTCACATTTTCTTACTTATATGTAGATGTGTTTTTATTATTATTTTTTACTTTTGTAAAATTTTAATTCCCCCTTGGGGACAAATACATTACCTCTCTATCTGTCTAGGGCACTCAGCTGTACTTAGGTGATTGGCAACTGCTTAACTTAAATGTTACATTTTATGTTGATGGGCTTGAGTTTTACAGAAATTTCCATTGACCTTGTGATATCTTTAACAGAGGAATAGCATTTATTATTTAAATAATTGTACCATCCATGTTGTACCTGTTCCAGATCAGTAATATAGGACACGTGAGTCATTTTGTTTCACTATTCAGAATACATAGACATTCCAGCCTGCGTATAATTCAAAATACTTAAGCAATGATCATTACTAAAACTAGTAAACATGAGTTCTGTCCAGTTTAAGTTTACAGCCAAATTAAAAACACTCTTTCTAATACACAGTGTAAGATATGGCCGGCCATGTAGTCCGGCCAATACCCCCAAGCCGCCAGGTGGAGCCCTCCTTGCAGCATGGAGGTCCTCAGAAGACCAGCAGGGCATCATGGACAATGGAGTTTTTATGCTCCACCCTGCTGGATGCCATGGGAGCCACGAGAGGGAGCTGCAGGGAGGACTGAAGAGTGCTTCGTGCCCTATGACCCGGAAGTTCATCATAGGAAGAGCGACGGGCTTCCGGGGTGAGAAAAAGCATTGTTTACCCTGACCCGGAAGGAATAAGGACTTGTGGACTGTTGGATTGGGAACACTTCTGGGTCGGGGAATATAAAAGGACTGTGGGAACTCACAGGCAATGAGCTGAGTTGGGAGGCAGGGTGGCTAAGCATCTGGGGGAGTGGAGGATTATTATTGGTTTATTGTATTGTTATTGGAGTATTTGGGAGTGGAGAGTGCTTTGTGCACATTATTGTTATAATAAATATCACTATTGGAATTTTACCTGGTGTCTGATGTGGTGTCTGAGGGTGCAAGGGTGCGAGCAACCCTTAAATCTGTCACAACAGATATGAAGCTTTATAAGATTTGGTCCTTTTACGTAAAAGAAGTTACTTATACTATACTTACATACTTATACGTATATTGCAATCTTAAGTTGCAGTTGTCCTCAAAATTTCATTAGGCCAAACATTACAATGACGTGACTTCTAGTGTTTGTTGTCAGTATTTAAATTCAGGGTGAAGAGAGCTGCTTATAAAGCTGTTCAAATTGTGATTTATTTGTTTGTTATATCAATAAAACGTATGATGGTCATTACCAGGGGCCTCATGCATAACGCCGTGCATAGAATTCACACTCTAACATGGCGTATGGACAAAAGTGGAAATGTGTTTACACACAAAAAAATCCAGATGCATAAATCTGTGCGTTCGCCAACTTCCACATTCTTCCACTACATAAATCCTGTTCAGCGTGAAAAGCAACGCACGTGCAAGCGCCTGCAGTCCCGTCTCCTCCCAGAATTACGCCTCTTTGAATATGCAAATCAATATAAATAGCCCTTAAGCTCAGGTTTCTGTGAAAAGGCAATGGCAAAAGCACGGGGGGAAATAGAAGAATTTCAGTGAATACCAAGTGGAGGCAAGGAAAAACAATTTGTTGGTTTAAGTAGTGATATAAACAACAAAAGGAAGCTGATCGAGTGACACAGCGTGTCGGAGAAACTTGAAAGCTCAATTTCCCAAAGTTGCACAGTGCCCGAAATAAAAAAGAAGTTGTCAGATATCAAAGTCACTGTGAAAAGGCGAGTCGTAGCCCACCGTCTGAGTGTGATATGAAAGCTTATTAGGGTACAGAGAAAAAAAAAGGCACACAGTAGGAAAAAAGCAGAAAATATCAACTTTAATCTCAAACTTTTCACTTTAATTACGTAGTTTATTTTGTCATTAAAGTAGAACATCACAAACTTCATCTTAAAATCATTTAATTTACTACTTTCTCAAATCCCATCGTAACTAAAGTAGCATGTTAAATGCTTTGTTTTGTATTTGATCTTCTATGTGCTCTATGTGTGTGAATCACTTTGTGCTTCTTAAACCGGCTTTCTCTTCCTCCGACAGGACACAGAATCCATTACATTTGTGATATTACAGCTCTCTGAACAATTAAAATACTGAGATGTATACTTGATATCATTTTCATGATGATAGGAGTTAAAGTATGTTATTAAACATGGGAACACGGTGGCACAGTGATTGTTCATGCCTCACACAAATGCTTGCTGAGCCATGTGCTACCTTCAGTGAAATAATTTATTGCAGCAGTACTGTCTCTTTCAAACATACTGACCCCCAATTCCTGCCCTTACTTTTCTTTCTCCAAATACCCAATCACCACACAATTATCTCTGTAATAGATGTTAAGCTATCTTAAACTTAGAACGTTGATTCTTCAAAACTTTTAAGGAACATTGAAATATCTTTGTAGTACATGTTAAATTTTTCTATCCATCCAGTGTTGTACCAGTCCCAGCAAGAACACAGCGTGAAGCAGGAACAATCCCTGAATGTGGCACCAGCTCCTTGCTAGTGCTGCGACACAGTGTCCTCACATGTTTATTTATTAACAATAGAGATTATTTAAATTATGTAAAAGTTTTAATTTGCTTCATTTCATCTTAAAAATGATATCGCCATCATATGTAAATACGCGCTTTATAGTGGCTCAGGTTGTGCAATATTATAACCGTATTGCAAGTTTACAGTGAGGTAATTGTATTTATAAGTACAAACAGTTCTACAAGAAGCACTTGATGGACTCATTGAGTGTGCTTATAGTTCTTGGGATGAAACTGTTTCTGAACCGCAAGGAAAGGCTCTGACGCGTTTGCCGTATGAGAGCAGTTCAATAGACAGCATGACTGAGGCAGCGTGTGCTTGAAGCTGTATACTGATAATTATCTTTCTGATCAGCTACTGTAGAGCTGTGATTCCCTACTCGGATAAAGTGAAATAAATACTCCAAGTGGTGCAGTGAGAGTAATATAGAAAAAGATGATCCACTGTGGCAACCCCTAACGGGAGCAGCTGAAAGAAGAAGACGAAAAAGGTGCAGCGAGAGTAACAACACTAATGCAGCTATAGTATTTAGAATAGTTTGGCCATTCTGTGGACCATTATATTGTTACAGGTTAATTACAATCAGATGCATTAAACTAATAAAAATATGTGGTTAATTTTAGCCAAGTTTATCATTCACTTCATTATTATCCATTTAATAGAAATGTATGCAGATCTGAAAAAGTAAATTTAGTATTTTTTTTACTTGTGCATGCAAGATAGACACAGTGCCCCAGTAATTATTAGTCTGAGTGATGCTCTTCATTTAAAAAAATCAATTCTCCCAAAGACTGAAACACATTCCTTAGCCTTGCTAAGAAGTACTTTGCCAGAGTATTGAAATGAAAACTCTGTATTATAGTTAAATCTCAGCTCATTTATTCTGAGAAGGACCAACTATTTGTCCGTGGATAGATATTTAGGGATCTAAATAATCTGGAATATCTTAACAATAGAAATTCACCAGGCTAATACAGTGGAACACTTTAAAAAACTGCTAAAAACTCATTATTTTAACATGGCTTTCTCATAGCTTCATTTTAGCTTAATCCTGATACTTTTTTTTTTAATTATTATTATCATTCATTGTGACTCCGAAATCCACACTAACCCCTACTTTGTCTTCTGTTTTTTTCCCGGTTTTTCCACCACCTGATCAAAGCACCATGCTGTTAGTACATTGATGGATTAAAGGCCAGAAGTCCACATGACTGTTATCATCAAGTTCTTCCATGTGAACCCTACATACCATGAGGACTGATTGAGGTCATTTATGTTAGGTAGAATGCCTAGAGGGGGCTGGGTGGTCTCGTGGCCTCGGAACCCCTGCAGATTTTATTTTTTTCTCCAGCCGACTGGAGTTTTTTTTTGTCCTCCCTGGCCATTGAACTCTTTATTATGTCACTTCCGGTTTCTGGTTCCAATGTCATCTTCACCTCTGCCCTAATTTCCTCTGTACTTCACTTCTGGCCAAATCTGTATAAATTACTATCATTTCCTACTTTCATTTGTCCATTGTGTCTCATTCTGTTGTAAACAGTCTGAACTGACTACTTGGATCATCTCACACTATATGGGGAGGGTCCCCAAACCTTTATGAGTGTTGTTGTCTCTTTTGTCTTGTTACAAAAGAAAGAACTAGAAATGGAAATGAGCTGAAAGAAACACTACAGTAACTCAAATAACCACTCTGTACAATTGGCGTGAGCAGAAAAGCATATCTGAATGCAAAACATTTCAAATCTTGTGACAGATGGGCTACAACGGTAGAAGGCCATGTCAGATTAGCCAACACAAAAACCTGAGGCTACAGTAGGGACAAAATTGGACAGCTGAAAGTGGAAACATATAGGCTGGTCTGATGAATCTAATGAATCTGATGAATGATGTGGGGAATTTTTTCTTGGCACACTTTGGGTTCATTAATACTAATCAATCATCATATGAATGCCACACTGTATTTGGATGTTGTTGATGATGATGTACATCCCCTAATGGGCACAGTTTACCCATCTCCTAATGGTTATTTCCAGCATGATAATGAACCATGTCACAAAGCAAAGGATGTCTCAATCTGGTTTCATGAACATGACAATGAGTTCAGTGTTCTTCAGCGGCCTTCCCAGTCATTGGTTCTAATTAACAGTAGAATACCCATAAGATGTAGTAGAACAGAAGATCTGCAGCTGACAAATATGTAGAAGCGGCATGATGTAATCATTTCAATATGGACCAGAATCTCTAAGGAAATTATCCAACATCTTGTGGCATCCATGCCATGAAGAATAGACGCTGTTCTGAGAGCAAAAATATTAAAATTTCTGAACTGATGGAGCAATACCTCTAATTTTATTCCAGAAACCAGATAATATCCCACCCATCATGATATTTGCATTTTAACATTTTGAAGTTGTATCCAAGAAACAAAGATTACAGGATCTTAAAAATATCTACAATTTTATTTAAATATTCCATTGTTTCACCCATATTCTAACCCACCAATCCAGTAGATAAATTTAAAGAGCAAGTGATGGCATTTGTAGCAGCGGCCACAGGCCAAGAACCAACCATGGATCATCTGCCGGTTCATGGAATGGTATATACCCACTCTGATGGTATCAATCCCATCATGCCAAATAACCTAACTTGCAATATTTGGGATTTGGAAGAAAGCTAGAGTACCCAGAATACAAACATATTTTAAAAGACGAAGAATCAGCATAGCCACTGTCCTGGTTGGGAGTGAAACAACTAATTCTGGGGTTCTGGGGCAGTGGCATTAACTGTGCCGCCATTGTGCCCATTTTTTATTTACATACATTAAAAATAAATCCTCAGAATAGACATAATGTATTTAAAATACAAGTAAAATTTCATAAGACACAAAAGATTTCAAAACATTAGTAAAAATTATAAATAATTAAGAATATTAAAAAAGTGATTCTCTAGTTTTGCTTCTAGCAAGAAACCCTGCAGCTATGATGAAAAACCGTAATGAAAACTTTGTAAAGATAATTCATTCCTGAATACATTTTTGTACAGCAAGTTTTCATTATGCTAACACATAATTACCAGCAACTTACTAGCAAGATATCCTTTTACTCAAAATATTACCAAAATATGTTAAAATAGACACAATTAGTTGAATAAAAACACTATTCTTCAAAACAAACCCTAATAAGACATTTTCCTTCATTAAATGCTTTTTTATCAAGGCTATTTACCTATATGATATCACTTCAGTTTTCACATTAAAAACAAATAGGTTTTCAATATTTCTTTGACTTCTTCAGTTATTTAGTGCTTTTTTTTCAGCCAGGATGCTTCAGAATGATAAGAAGAAAAGAAAGATTAAACAACATACATGATATGTTAGCTAAACCATAACACGTGAATTCAGCAGTGCATTAGGGGTCACCAATAGCCAGCTCTGCCTAAGACATCCAGCCCCACTGCATTTTGCAGGCTTCAGCAAGTTGTACTTACAATGACTTTGAAAATGATACAGTGTTGGCACTAGTGGCCTGAGCTTAACTCAGTCTTCATTACCCTAAAAATACAATTGACTTTCTTTGAATATGCAGACTTTCAAAAAGAGGTCCATAATTTAGAACATGCCTGTAAAATATTTTTTTTAGATATAAAGTTATGTGAAATAATGACTACATTGCCTACCCAACTCTACAGAACTGATCATCAAGAATACAAGGAGCCTGGTGTAAGAAGAGTCCTTAAATTATCTTACCTTTCTAAAATAAGAATTAAAAAAAATGATTAAGATAAAACCATTGTCCAAAACCATTGTGCTTTCCTGAACACACCACCTTGAAAAAGGAAGTCAGCACCTTGACTGTGGAAATATTTGAGTATGTTATGCAGTGACCTGGATACTTAAAGATATTTAAATGTGGGATCCTAGACTAAAGCGTGTGTAGCCTTATAGCAAGCAGGACAGCACAATGCAAAATATCAATGGTAAGGTTGGTATACCTATAACATCCACCACCACTGTGGTATGCACATACTGTATCAGCATTCATCAAAACAAAGCTAAAAATTGTTGTTCACATACCTATTTACAGTCTGTCCAGAAGCTAAAATGCCACAGATATCTTTCTAAAGAGTCTGCAACCTACATACATCTATACATAAATAAATAATGTATGTATGTGTGCCATGATTAAAGTCAGAGTTAAAAAACAAAGGCAAAAAGGCAACTAACCCTGCTCTTCTAAAAGAACTCACTCCATGGCTCCTTTTCATTGTCACGCTCACATCTCCCTCTGCTACTGCTATAGAGTGGTCCAGATCTAATTGTGCAATTTTCATTACGCTATAACTTATTAAGTTTATTACATAGAAAATTGCCCAAAAAATCCCGGACCATCGAGAAGTGTGCGAACTGACGACATGTAAAATGTAATTTAAATATTAGTGATTTTAATGTGCAGTCTGAGATAAATATCTCTATTATAAAAAAAAATCTTGGGCGGGAGACGAGATGTGATTTTCTAGGAAGACAATTTGACGTCCCGCGAGACAAGGCAGTGAAACAAAAGGACAGTTGCTGTACAGGCTTTTAAGTGATCGATGCGCAGCGACAAGCAGAAAAAGCACTGTGGCAGCAGCTACATAAAACCAGTAGCTGATCCGTCCACTTCTCCTTATCGTGCGTTCAGCTCCACCCCCTTCACAACGCGAGAGGCAGAGACACGAAGTCCCTGTAGCATAGCACGCATCTGGTTGGCGGGGGGTGGATGTTCGAGCGAGCGAATAAGTCGTGATCATCTGGGAGAGACACTTTGACGTCATGCAAGACTAGAGATTACAACCTTAGGAAGCAAGAACCGTGAGACGGTGACTTTTGCATATCATGCCCTACTTACAAACAAGTTAAAACAAGTTCACGGACATCTAACGTAGCAGTTGTGGGAATGCTTTTGCCAGACACACTTCATGTGCTCCCAGCTCTTAAAACAATGACAAACGACAAGCAGAACATGCAGCTCGCCAGCAGATGATCCGAATGCATCTCCTTAGAGTGCGTTCAGCCCCCCAACCCCAGCAGAGACGCAAAGTGGCAAAAGGACAGCTGCTGTACAGCCTTTTAAATGATTGACGCGCAGCGCAACAAGCAGAACACGCAGCTTGCCAGCAGCAGCAGCAAGACAGCAGCTGGTCCGACAAATAAAGGACAAATATTGTTTTTACAAAAGTTTTAAAGTAAATGTGAAAACAATGCATATGTAACAATTCCCATGAAAATAACAATCTCTTTAAATTGTATATCCGGTAAACCGAACCCAGGGGTGGCGAGCGAAGCGAGCACCGTAGTAGTCCATAAATATATTTTCATCAAAATGATAGTAGGTAGCCATCTAACAGATTATACCAAATCTAATGAACTAAACTAGGAAAATTTGGCTTAACTAGCAATTGTATTTTAGAGATACAAATATTGTTCCAGTGTTGCAGTATTGTGGTTTAAGTATCCTGCACTTAAAAATAATGGTTATTTAATTGCATTTTATGGTTCTGGGTTGTATTTTTCCTCATAGAACTATTTCTTGACAAAGCACAATTTAATTCTACGGAGGGTTCTTTGCATATGAAGTTGGTTCTTTGTGTTCTGAAAACCATCCTAATATGTAGAAAAATAAATAAATTAAATCGTAAATGCATGGTAGGCTGTCTAGCAGGATACTAACATATTAAGAAAACCTGAATTTAGCCTGTGTTGCTGTAATGAGGAAGAATCCTTTTAAAATCAGGAACCATTGGTATATCACACATCTGTTATCATCTATTAATGGTTATTTACTGTATGGATCCTGTTATGGGTCTAAATAAATAAAAGTTCTTCATGTGGATGGGTCTTTTGGAAACAAAAAATGATTCCCCTTTGGTATTGCTCTGAATAACCAGTGTGTCTCCTTTGATTTTTAAGAGTGTGGGCTCAAACTCCAGCTCAGATGTACTCTGTGTGGATTTGCAAACTTTCTCCACTTCTGTAGGGGTTTTCTCCCCAGTAGTTTTCCTCACACATCCAAAGCAACTGTGTGTTGGGTTAACTGGCATTTCCAAAATAACTTGAGTATTGTGTGTGCGCGCCCTGCAATTGACTGATACCCAGTCTTGGGTTAGTACCCACCTTGTGCCCAGTAATGCAGGGTTAGGCTTCCTCTGCAGTAACCATTAGCAGCATTAAGATCAATGGATTGAAATATTGTTATTTTGTATAACCAATCATGAAAGGCCATTCAGAAATGTAAAAATAATCAGGTCCTTTTATAATTATATTTAATAATCTTACCAAAAATGTAAGGTATTATGAAAGTTATTTATCCTTTTTATTTAAATATGATGTGTATGTGTGTGTGTGTGTATTTTTTGCAGGCAATATATTTTTTTTTTCATGAAGTCATCTAAATAAGGTAATGCTCACAGAATTGAAACATTAATACATCAGGAAATGTACAGTATTTTGTACTTTACATGTTACATTTGTTATAAACAATTTCAATATATTTTTGTGCAGTTTTATTTTATTTGTCATGCAGAAGGACTTTTGATTTTTGCAACTGTGAACTGTCATGATTTCTAAATAATGATGTGCACTATAGGAATATGTCTGCAGCTGTCAAAATAATCCTCCCCTGATTCAGAATATTACCTATTACTTCTGTTCCACTGACCTTCTTTACTAGTGCTTTGCATAAAATGTCACTGCATCCCCTCAGCACTAAGGTAATTCCAAATTAATTTGATTATGTCTTCTCACTTGCTAATTGTACACCATATACTGAAATATTAATGTCCTTCAGTAATTTTTACAAGCAGGCTGCATGAGTTATTGCCTAAGGAGTTAGTCTGCACATCATGAGGGCACTGGTTAAAATCTCATCCCTGAGTCACTTGTGTTATCCTCAGCAAGTCTCATAATCTGGCTGTCCTCCAGTTCCATCAATATGTAAAATAAGCATCTCTCATGAGCTGCTCTTCATAGGATTTAAAGTAGAATGAATGAATAAAAAGAATTTCAGGAACATAATGAGAAGCAGTTATACAGTACATTGATACAAACGCATGCCTTTATAGGAACCAACATTAGGGTATAGAGAAACACTTTTTATTATATTTATCATATATTGTTCTTGGAGCACATATATTGGAAAAATATTTGTGTACTTCATCCTGCCACATTTCTGAGAAAACTATAACTATATAGTAACCTATTTGAAATTATACTTAAGTCAAATCTTCAAAAGAAACAGCCAACTTTATTTTGAATAGTATAAATGTCTTGTAATTCCAATGTGGTACAATACACTTGATCCAATACATAAGAAAATGGATTAATTAAACAAGAAATAATCTCCAATACTAAGAAATGCTTTTATGAACCTTTGAATATTTATTGCACTGCCCCAGCAGTCTAGAGACCAGTTTACATTTTTCTAACTTCTTAAATCTGAGACTGAAGGATCAATGGTCCTTATCTAGGCAGACTGATCATCTAAAAGATGGATAAGCACTTGAAAATAGGCTTAAGACAAGCTGGATTTGATCCAAACATCAGCAGCAGTACTTTATCTAGAAACAGCAAGAATGTGTGGTTTAACTGAATCTCAGTAATGTAATGTTGCTGTATAAGTGATAGTTTGGTTTTCAGTTTGTGCATAACTAATCATTTCTTTCAGTATTTTGCATGCATTGTTGTAAGATAATGTACAAGTGTGTAGCCTGGAAAGAACTTGGCATGCTTTCATTCTTACCACATTCATATACACACTACAGATGTTTTAATTTCTCCAGTTTTTAAATGAACCATTGTTTAAACTATATACACTTTCTAGAAATGTAATCACAAATAAGGGGCCATTTTTATAAAGAAATACCACTGTGTACTTCAAATTAATTCACAATCACAGCACTAATTTTATCAAGAGAAAAAAATGGGAATATATAGTTTCTTCAAACTGTTGTTTTATCTGCAGAAGGGTAATGAAACTTCATTAACACTAAGGAATTTGCATAACTTCATTTTATGTGCCTCAAATTGTCATCTGTCATCTACTGAGGTGCGTAAATCTAGTTTAATAATTCAAAAAAAGGAGAGCATTTACTTTAATATGAATACTTCGACTATCAATGAGATACTATTTCATGTTTGGCAATCGAGCAGCCGGCATGCCATCTGGACGTTTATCTTCCCTCAGCCATTTGGGATACATTGTCAAGTAAGGCCACATAATTACAATTGTTTGTCAGATTTTATGACTCCAAAATTGGTGCCGTGGAGGAGTTTTGTGACCTGATTGTTAATTACAGTATGTTGTTATTGCCTGGAACAAGAAAACTGGTTCTCACAACAAGGGATTTATCTAAGATATCAAAGTCATATAAAAGAGATTCATGAATATCATACATTTATTATAAAATAAACAAAATATTTCTTATGTTCTTTTGTTGTGGTTAATTTACACAATTGATTACTGAAATGAGATTTCATTACACAATGCAGTAAAAGCCTATTTTATAAGTAGTCTTTCAAGAAACTAGTTATTTTATACTGAAGAGAGAAATAATCTAAATGTTGTCCACCAATGTATTCCTAAACCTGCTAAATTCAATTTCTGGATCACAGAAAGTTGCTGCTCATCCTAGGATCACTGACTGCAATGCAGAATGCCAACTTCACGAGTTATTTAATCTTTCATTACATGCACAAGTGACAAGAGTGTTTAGCACTGCTATGTCACAGCTCCAAGAAAATGGGTTTAAAACCAGGACATGTCACTCTAGTATTTGTGTGGGTTTACTCCATAGTTGCTTGTTTTTCTCTTAAATCCCAAGGGTATTCTTCAAGTGAAGAAATGTGGGTGTTTGCCCTGCAATATGGTTATCCCCATCCAGGAAGGGTTTCTGTCTTTAACTTGAAGCTACTGGGATAGAGTCTGTATTGGAAAAAGTGAGTTCAGAAAATAAATGAATGGATATTAAACTGAAAAACCTGTCTCCTTTTTAATGCTACCCAAATTATGACACTTTACTGTGTTAAGGGCAGGATGAATAAACTCTTGGCTATTGTAAGAAAACAGAAAGAAAAGAATAAAAGGGAGTGGCAAAAATGGTTGTCAGTAAATGCAATATGAGGAAATTCCAGCAACCAAACATCAAACTAAGTGAGGAAAACAAAACTTGAAGTTATAAAGAGGTAAAAAAAAAAATCAACTCCTTTGGAGCCAAATTAGCTAGGTGTTCTTGTTCAAACTAATCACAAAAAGAGAATGCAGAATTAATCATCAATCCACCAAGAGATGTTTAACTCAACTGGGTGCCACCGTATGCTTGTGGTGATGATGCCTTATGCCACATTAAAATGTCTAAATTTTAGGACAAATAATGCCCAGAAAAATAACCCAAATTATAACTTATAACTGTTGTAATGTTATAATTATACTACAAATATGTTGTAGTCTTATGCTTGTGATGATGCGGGTTCTTGCTCCATGGTCCCTCTTCCTTTTTGGGAGCTCTTGAACCTAAAACTGTTGGTAATGTAACCGGATGAGATGGACAATGACGACACCAATGAAGCAAGAGGAAAGGTGCAAAGTGCAGAACTGCTTTTATTATAAACAAAAAAAATCAAATCAAAATCCTACATAAAGTGCAGAACTTCAAGTGTTCATAAATAAATAATCCATAAAAAAGGTAAAATCTAGATGTTTAAAACAAGACTAAAATCCTGCTGCAAACATTGGGATCACACCATCCAAGCACAGCTCCTTCATAGTCTCTCCAGCTCACCCAAGGCAATCTCAGCGAGAAAGACTTCAGCCACTGTGGTCCTCACACTACCCACCCCCATCTTGGCTGCCTCCGCCAGCGTCTGCCAGACTGCTCGGGGTGAGTTGTCCTCCCATCTTCCTTCTCACACTCGTAGTCATCCATCGCATCCCCAGGGCGGACTCATCCATGATCGTATCCACTCTCCCATTCAGTGGGCACGATCTGTCCCTTGAGTGCTGATCCTTCACTCCATCCAGGACTGCTGACTGTGCTGACCTCTCTCATTCATGCTGGCTGGCTGGGTCCTCCTCTTCCTTTCGCCCCTATGCTGCTCTCTCTCTCTAAGCCTTTCTTCCATTTCCTCTTTCCTTTCTGCTCCCCTTTTCTTTTTGCCAGCCCGTTCCTATACGGCTCCATGGGTGCAGTGCCTCAATCCTTCACCACAGGAAGCCGATTAAGCAATTGGGAACAATCACACCCTCACGTGCAGGTGTGACTCGCCCCAATTACTCCAGCAACTCTCCGTGACTACATGATCGTGCCCACGGAGACTGACATGGTGAATGGAATATTAAAAAATCACCCCTCTCTATTGAAGCCATATTGACTTGCTATACCACAATGCTTTGGTATGGTATTCACATAGTAATAGGGCACTAGATGTGCTGTTATTGGAGTTGACTTTTTTTGCATCTGAACTGTTTTAATTTTTTTATTTCCATTTTTTTCCATTTATGAATCACTATTTACAGTATTATCATTACCAGAAATGCAGTTGTATTTGATTTTTGATATGGCACAATTGTATTATAAAACAAGGTGACATACGCACTGAAGTGTTCTCACTTTTACTAATCAAACGAAAACCATGTGGCGCCTAGCATTGGAACACCAAATTAAAGAATAAACAAATATATTAAAGAATTAGGGAAAGATTTTCAGCCTTTCATATGTTTTCATTTTAATTTTGCACTAGTTACATGAACAAATAATAAATCCTGTCTATCAACAGTGCTAAATGTGCCCACCATGATCTTGGAGAATTCTTAGGACTTCCACCTCATTTTGCACAACATGCAATTTGTTATAAAGTATTACATTTAATGTAATAATGCATTATACTACTCTTCAAAATTCACTTAAGATTTTATTACAATCGCGCTACAGTGACTATAATATGAATGCATGGTATAAATGCCCTTGAATTATGACTTTGCATTTTCCTTTGTAAAGCTATAAAACCAAAGTATGTATAAAGTATACATTGACTGATTACTTTTTTAGGATTCCTAAGGTTTTCTTTTCTTTATGAATTTCCTAATGTGTAACCTATCCTTCCTTCCTCTTTTGTCTAGTTAATACATGTTAAACATAAAAATACTTTGTTGTTTAACCATTTAAGATAGATAGATAGATAGATAGATAGATAGATAGATAGATAGATAGATAGATAGATAGATAGATAGATAGATAGATCCATCATGACTATGTCCCCATCCTGGATGCACTCAGTGTTCTCAACTTCCTATTTAAGAAATCAATTACCAAATTGGATTAGCCACCCCATTCCTTTGACTTAGCCCCTTGTAATTTCTGTCTCTTCCCAAAAGTAAAAAACGGTCATGACAAGACAAAGATTTTCAGACATTTCTGTTGTCCAATGTAATATAGTGATCCCTTGTTATATTGCGCGTTGACTTTCGCGGCTTCAACCCATATTGGATTTTATATGTAAGCATATCTAAATATATACCATGGATTTTTCACTGGTTCATGGATTTCTGCTGACAATGGGTCTTTTAATTTATTATTTTTTCTCCAGCCATCTGGAGTTTTTTTGTTTTTTCTGTCCGCCCTGGCCATTGAACCTTACTTTTATTCGATGTTAATTAATGTTGATTTATTTTGTTTTCTTATTGTGTCTTTTATTTTTCTATTGTTTATTATGTAAAGCACTTTGAGCTACTGTTTGTATGAAAATGTGCTATATAAATAAATGTTGTTGTTGTTATGGTACATGCTTCGTCAGTTGGTTGGCCCAATTGATTTCATACAAGGGATGCTATTGGCGGATGGCTGAAAAACTACCCAATCAGAGCATGTATTATGTATTAAACTAGCAAAATACCCGCGCTTTGCAGCGGAGAAGTAGTGTGTTAAAGAAATAATGAAAAAAAAAAGGAAACATTTTGAAAATAACCTAACATGATTGTCAATGTAATCAATGTAATTGTCTTGTCACTGTTATGAGTGTTGCTGTCATATATATATATATATATATATATATATATATATATATATATATACATATATACACATCTCTCTCTCTCTCTATATATATATACACACACACATACATATATATATACATATATATATATATCTATATATCTATCTATCTAAATCTATCTATATATCTATATCTATATCTATATACAGTATATCTATCTATCTATATATATATCTCCTTTGGGGTGCGAGCAGCTGTTGCTGGGGGTGCCTGAATCCATCGAGGAAGAAAAATGAAAAACATTATTTTTACAAAATCTTAATTTATCTATCCATTCCTAAATAATTAAATGGGCAGGCTATTTCGTATCAGTGCAATACGCTGCTTGTTAAAACGGATGACTCCTGCTCTTACGTGCACTTAGTGGTGCGTGGATATTATGTACTATCGTATCTGTTCAAGTTCTATTTAAATTTTAAATATAAGTAATTTTTATTTAGTCGACAGAAATATGTTTAGTAGGAATGTAACTTAAGTTTAGTCATCATTGCATAAATTTTTCTTTACCATAGAAATTTAAAGACTAAATTCAACTTCCATTCCTACCAAAGATGTTTCTGGCGACTAAACAGAACCTACTTATATCCAAATTCGAGCTATTGAGCTGTCGTCTGCCTACCTGAATAAGTCACCCTCGCTTCGCTGTTACTTTTTTACCATTCATTTAATCATGGCTAGTCTTGAAAAAATTATAAAATGGAAGGAGGATTACACTGAGTATGGCTTTACCTAAACAATTATTGATGGCGAATAAAGTATCCATTATTCATAAAGCTTCAATTGGTGATCTGTTTTTCTGCATTAACCTCATATTTTTTCATACTTCTTCTCAAACCAAGGTGGTGCGAGGGTAAAATGAATCGGGAAGCGCTGATATGTATATATTGAATATATTGAAATAGTTTTACTGTCAAATAATGCAAGCAGTACGCAGCACGTGTTTCGCCCTAATTCTGGGCTCATCAGGCATACACACTCACTGCACCCCCTCTCGGGAATCGAACCTCGGACGTCAATGATAAAAGCGAAGCCTCTCATGGAGCGCCATGGCGTGTGGTTCGTTTATTTGACAGTATGTAGATCGGGTGTATATATATATATATATATATATATATATATAGTGGAGCCGACACAGACAGGCGGACATGTTGTCTTCAAACCACCACACATTTATTTACAACTATTTACAAATTAAATTGGTCACACAGACCCAGTCACGTAAGTGCACAAACCCCAACACACACACAGTCCTGGCCATTCAAATGCCTTTCTTCGGGCCGCCTCCACTCTCCTCTCTTGCCTCGTCCTCCTTCCACCCGACTCTAGCGCTGAATGAATGGTGACGGCCCCCTTTTTAAACAGTCCCTGGATGAGCCCCAGGTGTTCCAGGCATTCCTCCTCAGGCCACGCCCCAGCGTGGCGGAAGTGCCGGCTGTCCTCCCGGCAGCTCTCCGGGTGCCGTCCTGAATCTTCCCCCCAGGGAACAGGTCCCCAAGGCATTGGGCGCCTCCTGGCGGTTACCACGGTCCCATACAGGGTGGAGCTTCCATGCCCTTTACCTGTGGCCCCCAGAGCAACCAGGAACACGGCCCCCACGTGATCCAGGGTGGGCTCTGACCCTCTTCCGGTCCCTCACGGCGTCCCGGCCGAGTCGTTGCCCCTGGCGTTCCTGACAATATATATATATATATATATATATATATATATAAAAGATAACTCCTGTACCACAATAAATGCCTTTATTGAATAGACAAACCAGGGATGAACAAGTTCCTTTCTACTGCAGCCACAGCCACAACACACATAAAAGACATCAATAATAACTCATAAACTTGCAATATTATTTAGGAAAATCGCAACATTTTACTCACCAAAAATTCGGATTATTTGTAAACAAAATCCATCGTCCTCTCTTTCCTCAAAAACAGTTCAATTACTCTGTCGTATGGATTATCCGTGCGCTTCAGTTCCATCCTCACTTTCTATCGCCATCAAAGTTAATGCTGAAAGGCAAACCTGCCCTATGGCATTTCTGGCATAAGTTTCAATTTGCTTTAGGGCTGAAAATGTCCGCTCGACAGAAGCAGTGTACACATGAATGCTCACCGCAAATATACCAATGTGAACAGCTGCCCCATGCTCTCATTCAGATTTTTCTGATGAAGGATGTCAAGGAGATCAGTGGCAGATTTTCCTGTAAAATCATCCATGGCATACATTACAGTCAGTTCTGTTTTTAGCCGAGACAGATCAAAAAGCACTCCGTGGCTCTTGAGTTAAAGTTGAGAAGGCTGCATGCGTGAAATTTTTCTTGTATTCACGAAACTTCTGGGGCTCGAGGAGCGTGACAAACATCAGATTTTCGTGGTCTTGAAATCTGGTCTGTGTCTGGCAAATAATATTGTCCAGAATCCTGCCATGAAGTTGGCTGTAGTGCACGTGACGATCTTTCGCTCGGAACGTTTGCGGTGCTTTCAGTGGCCTCGGAGAGTTCCTCATATCGGCGTCTATCCAATCAATGGGTCTGAATACGGTGACGTTGCTGTACACCTGCTAGAGGGCCCTACTGACACCAACTCAAAATCTGATTGGTTGAAGCAACAGGTTAATTGACATTTATTCTGTGTTAGAGCGCCTCCACAACAGATTGTGAAAGCCTCTCTGCCTGGCAACAAATGATGGCTGAAATGTGATTGGTTAAATGCTTTAATACGAAACTCCGCCTCCCACGGCTATTGAGCTGCATTCTATTACAGTATATGGACAAAAATACTTTCCAGTTATGACCATTATGCGTAGAATGTCGAAATGAAACCTGTCCAACTTTTGTAAGTAAGCTGTAAGGAATGAGCATGCCAAATTTCAGCCTTCTACCTACATGGGAAGCTGGAGAATTAGTGATGAGTGAGTGAGTGAGTGAGGGCTTTGCCTTTTATTAGTATAGATAAAACTCCTCAATCATATACAATATGCTTCCCGCGCGGTGCCTCGCATACTTTAAAGCTCTAACAGCACCTATTGATTTTTGATTGTTTGCTTTTCTCTCTCTGACATTCTCTGCTCCTGACACACACTCCTTTGAAGAGGAAGATATGTTTGCATTCTTTTAATTGTGAGATGGAACTGTCATCTCTGTCTTGTCATGGAGCACAGTTTAAACTTTTGAAAAAGAGACAAATGTTTGTTTACAGTGTTTTAAAGTCCCTGTCTCTACAACCTCCTGTGTTTCTGTGCAAATCTGTGACCCAAGCTTGACAATATAAAAATAACAGTATAAACGTATGGTTTTTACTTTGCGGATTTTCACCTTTCGTGTGGGGTTCTGGAACACAACCCCTGCGATCGAGGAGGGATCACTGTATGACAACTCAAGGGTATTCCAAAAACAGTTCCAGGTATGTTTCCAGCAATGACAACATCATCTAACTAAATATGTAGCTGTGGATGGAGAATACTTTGATAGTAACTGTAGCCGCTAGTGCATAGATACTCACACATTTCTTCTAATAATTAATTCCGGGAATTAAATTGTTACACCTTGTATAGTGTTTTTCTAGACACTCAAGGCACTTTACATAGACAGTGGGGGGGCCAATTCAACCACTAACAATGTGCAGCATCCACCTGAATGATGCAGTGGCAGCCATTTTGCAGCAGTATGTTAACCACACACATATTAGGTGGTGAAGATGTGAGTGAGTGTCATAATTAGCTAATTAGAGACAGAAGATGAATGGGGGGCAGAATGGACAGGAAAGGACAAGATTTGGCCAGAATATCGGGGTTTAGGTATATAGTTTGGTATCCAAATATGGCCACACATTGAAGGACAGCTAGCATAGTGTTATTCAAACACTGATTTCCAGACAATATATATATTTATATTTCTTTTTAACTTTTGTGTGTTTTTAGGTGCGCTCACATATAATGTGAGAAGCACCTATTTCAATAGCCATGTATATTTGTTTGTCTGTCCATCTGTCTGTCGGCATGAAACAACTCAGCACCCCATGGAACAATTTTGTTAAACTGTGGCACACATATTCTTCAAGGAAATTTGTCAAGATAGTTCCATTTTTATTGACATATCTTGAACAAATTGTACTATACGGAGTTTAATTTTTCAAAATCTCCCATTTTTGTCTAACATAAAATGGAGAAACATTCTGTGCAACTTCAAGTACAAATTATTTCACTGTTACAGTTTTACTTTGACAGCCTTTTTTTGTTCTAAAATAAATTACTCAGGAACAGCACTTCAATTCTGGCAACTTTCACTTTTTTAGTTTTTTTTCTCTCAATCGATAGTGGAATAATTTCGAAGATCTTTTGGTTTTGCTGTCCCTTTTGTGTATTCACTCCACCACTATTTTCACCTCCGTGTGCACTTTTCCATTTTTTTCACTCTTAATAATCCTTCATCTTCAACACTTGTTCTGTACTTCTTTTTTTCCACTGTATGTGCAATCCCCTCTATTATTATATCTTTCTAGTGTGTAGTTATCTTATTCCTTGTCCACCACAGAACCTCCTTCCCAATTTGCAATACAATTCATTGTTTTTTTTTTTAATTAAAGTCTTCTGTTTTGATATTTCCATTCTGCACACCACTTTCCATTTAACTTTTGGTTCTCAAAAATGTCTGGCCATTTCATTTCTACTACTTTCCACACTTTCTTTGCAAACTTTCAGTCCGACAGCACATGGTTTGCTTTTTCTTCTTCACCATGTTGAATTCTTGGACATTTTTTCTGGTTTCCCAATTTCCTCTTTTATTCTGCTACTGTTATTGATAATACCTCTCTTATACTACAACAATTGATGTCTTTTTGTTTGTTCGTTAATCTTTTAGATGAAGTTTGTTTCCATATCATTTTAATTTCCAATGAAAAGAATTTTGCTTATGCCACTTGTGTTTCTTCCACTGCTACTTTAATGAGTTCCCTACACCTTCCCCAAATTTCCATCCAATAGTTGGCCCATCTATATGCCTTTAATACCCCCCTCCCCATTTTGTAATGGTCTGTTTCCTACAGCACTGAAGGCTTTGTTAGTGGTTGTATGAACATGTCCACTTTCCTTACCACTGATCCTAACAAATATTTAATCATGTCCAATGCTCTCACATCTCTCTAAAGCTTTCTCTATTGCATCTTATGCAAGTTGGGGAAGACATTCCCTTTTTTCAGTTTTTCTCTCATTATGTCAGATCTTCAGACTTTTTCACATTTTGATCCCACAAAAAGCAAAATCACATTATATTTTCACTTTTTCTTGGTGGTAGGAAGACTGAAGCTATGTAAATAGCATTGGTAGTATTACCACTGTTATTAGAAAAACCTTACTCTTAATTTTATGTTTCTGCAACTGCCATAGTGTGACCTTTCTCCCTATTTTGTTTTTTTCCAATTATTGTTTTCTTCATTGTGATGTACAAATTTGAATACTAATACTTAAATGATATCCTGATTTCAAATTTTGGCACACCTTTACATTTTCCTCATAAAACACGTTCAGTTTGATTCAGTTTTTTGTGTGTTCAATAACTTTTTCTATTCCACATTTTCATGACAAATCACTGACATATTGTCCGTGTACAAAATGGCCTTAGCCTGTTTCCCATTTCTCCCAGGGATATCCAGTCTGTGTATCTATTTGTCTTTCCTAAATCTATTTGCTAATGTCTCCATGCAACATATAAATAAAATTGCTGACAATTGGCACCATTACTAGCACCTAATTATCTATTCATTTTTTCCTGGCACTGCACATGATTGACTACTGTGTATCACTTTTTCCGTAACTGATGTTGTCCTACTTACCAATATTCTCATTAATAGCTAACAATTCTGGAAAAGTAGGGTAACCACTCTTAATTTGTTTGGCTTCTTTACCTCCTTCTTTCTTTGGTATTGAGTTTATCAATTCTGTTTTCATGGTAGAAGCCATTGTTTTAATGTGTAGTATTTCCTGAAAAGACTTCAATTGAAACTACAACATCTTTAAACTTTGAATAAAATTCAGTGGTCAATCCATCACAGCCAGGAGATTTTCCATTCTTGTAAGCCTTAATTGCCACTAGCTCTTTTTCACTCATTATTTTTTTATGTAAGATTTATCCATCTTCTTTGGTTACTTTCCACTCTAAATACTTTACCGTTTCATACATCTTTTTTCTTTTGTGCCCTTTTTATTAAAGAGTTCAATCTAAAACTTGTATTACCTGTATTATTTTATTACAATTTGTAGCAAGTCTACTGTCTTTTTTATTTCATCTGTGTATGTTTCTTTTTGAACAGCATGTCAGACTGCTCCTTTGTTTATTCCAGTTTCTCCGTCGACTAGCTTGTCTTCATTTTCTAACTTTCTGCTTTATGATTTCTCACCATTCCAGTACACTTCTATACTAATCTCTCAACGTTTTTTTTTACTGTTAGTAACATTGTTTAAACTCCTCTGTATTATTTCTGACTTCTAGCAACTTAACGTTTAATTCCCACAGCAGCCCTCTTTTTTACTTTTCTTTTATATTCCAATTCTGCACATTGCAAAAGATGGTCAGAAAATACAACTGGTTTCAACTGAAATTTCTGTGCATTGAAATTCTTTTTTGCAAAAATGAAATATATCCTAGATCACCTTGTTCCTCTCCACGGATAACTTTTTCTTGTCTTTTTCACTTTTCTATACATGTTTGTCAAGTTGAAGTCTTTCACCAACTGTTCTAATTTCCTAGAAATTTTATCAAACTTTTTTACTATGGTTTTGCTCAGTCAGACAGTTTAAATCTCCTGCCAGTATTACACTTCATTCATCCATTTGCCAATATTACCTTTATAGTCTTTTAGTTTGACCATCTTTCTGGTTTTTGCGCCAGTGCATAAATGTTATTGTTATCGCTTCTTCATTTTTTAGTCATATCTTTATTGTCATACATCTTTCATTACAATTTCTGTCTTTAACACTGATATTTCATTTTTCATTAAAACTGCATCTCCTGCATTGGTATTTTGATTGGTACCCGAGAAAAGGGACATTCTTTTTTTCCAGTCTTTTTTTTCCTCAATGACATACTACAATCTTCAAGTAAAATTATATCAGTTTGCAAGAAAGAACATGATTGCTTTCCATCTAACTTAGAACTCAATACTCCCCATATTTAAGATGGAGAGTCTCAATATCTCAGTTTTTTAAGGTTTACTTCTATTCCTTTCATTTCTTTTATTCTTTTGTGAACTATACTCAACTTATGTTCTTCCTTTCCTTTTCTACACCTCTTTCCCTTTTTTCTTTCTTTAACTTATCGGTGTTATCCCTTGCTTTACTTTATGTTTATCAATTCCCTTTTTCTGCATTTGACCATTCTATGTTGAACTTATTTTTTTTTCTTCTCTGGATCCTCATTTGTACTGATTTTTTTGGCCTATTTTCCCTTTGTTCCTCTGATTCTGAAGACATGGATAATACCTCATTTGTTCTCTTTTCTGTCTGAGTTTTTCTTCCCAATACTTTACTGTCTCACTCTCTCACTCTCACTCTTTGCTTAGTTTATTACTTCTTCACATGTTTTTCCTCGATAGCTTAAAAGGTCTAGATTAACCATAGATTCTTGTGTTTCTGACACCAACTCCACCTCCTCTTCATTTCTTTCTTCATGCTTCTCCCTTACAATACCATTTTGTCCTTTATCTAGTTGTGTTTCCTCCTTCTCAGACTGATCATTACGCCATTACTGCTTCTTCTAGGTCAGTCTTTTAAATTGCTTTTTCTATTTCTGGCACAATGCCTGCAATTTCTTCCCATCCAGTTAAAATGCTTGCACACTTTTGTTATCTGGTTCTTTTTCTGCTAATTTCTCCCTTTTCTGTACAATTATTTTCTGGCCTTACTGGACAGTCCCTGAATCTAATGGATTTTTACAACACAGATTGCAAGATACAGTACCTCCTCTATACAACTTTTAGTATCATGGCCTATCGTGTCACACTTTTTGCATAATGTCTGTAGCAGTGCTACCATTGGTTAGAACTGCATCTTCCAGCAGTCCTTGCAGGGCTGTTGGGGGCAAAGGTGGCCAGAGGGGTTCAAAAGGAGGGCAGGGGACGAAGAGAAAGGAAGTTTTGTTCTTGTTTGTTTGGTGCTTGTTATAACTGTTGAACTGCCTGTCGTTGTCTGCTTTACATCTTCGTGTCCTGGATTGTGTTGTTTGTTGGGGTCTGGAATCATTCGTCTACCTGTTTACTGTTACTGAGGACGTTGTCTGGATTCATTGGCTTTCACGGAAGAAGGAGCGCTCCTGAACCATTCATCGGTCATCATACTTCAGCAATTACCGGTAGGACTGTTTTTCCATTTCCCTCGCTTCATACAAATCACTGGACATAACTTCACCGCTGATCATTTCATACATGGACTTTACTGCGTGTTTGTCGTGTTTATCTGTTAATTGTAATATCGCCGAAGGGATCAGGGGTGGTATTATTGTTTTCACTTAGTTAATTTAATTTCATTATACTTTTTTATCGTTTAAGTTCCCAGTGCGTTTTCTTTGTCTCTGTAGTGTGTGTGTGTGTGGGTCGTGCCAAGGCTGGGGTTGTCCCTGGTAATCCTCATATAAAATAAATAAATCACCGTCTTCCACGACGGTGTGAATCTTAGCGGCTTCTGACCGCTACAGATTTTGGCGAGCCGGGTAGGAGCCAGGGTTATTTACGACACCTTCTAGTGCGACTTCACTAACACCCTTTCAGAAGCATGTCTGTTGTAAGCACAGTGCAGGGCGAGGAACTTGAACTTAGTGAACCGCTGGTTGATGTGCTTCCGCTGCCTAGGCCGCGTCACGTTACAGTCAGAGCCCCTCTCGAGAAGGAGTTGAGCCTGCTGGATACCCTGTGTGTCTCCAGTCCGGAGCAGCCCAAGATCGGCGAGGGACAGCTTCTGCAAGACCTGACGTTGCGCCTAGAACAGCTAGAGACACGGGTTGATGACATCGCCCACAGTTTTCTAAATCGTGATGAAACTGTCCATGATCTTATCGATGCCACGGCCGCCCGAGTTTCCGGAGAGGCGGTTGTGAGGGTGCAGCGTCTGGAGCAGTCTTTCGCGAAGTGTGTGCAGCGCCTGGAAGCCAATATGAGAGAGGAGATCAGGAGGCAGGTGCAAGAGAGCTGGCGTGCCGTCACGCAGCCACTGGGGCAGTCGACTCCTGTAACGGGAGTGAGGAACGACTGGGGACAGTCGGCCTTGTCCGTTGCGGTGCCGCGGATGGAGTTTCCAAAGCTGGCCCCTCAGTGTGCACCCACGGGCATTGTCGACTTTGTAGAGGAGGTCGACGTGTTCGTGGAGCTGCATCCTCTGAGTGGAGCCGAGCTGCGGGGATTCCTGAACACGGCACTCAGCGGGCCGGCACGCTCTTGGTGGTTTGCTGAGCGGCACAAGTACAACTCCTGGGCGGAGTTTCGCGTTGCTTTCCTGAACGCGTTCCTCTGTGACGAGTACCAGGCGCTGTTGGAAGAAAAGCTCCGGACCTTTGTGCAAAAACCATCGCAGAGCCTCCGGGACTTTGTCTTTGAATTCCATGCGTTGTGTCTGAAGTGGCGATCTGACATGCGTGAGGAAGAGATATTGCGACGTGTCCTTGATGCATGTGAGCCTCGGGTGTCTGCTACTCTAAAGGGGGGTCGTGAAATCGGTCGATGAGTTGGTGAAGGTGGGGTCCCGAGTGGAAAAGGATTGGGCGGCTATCGGACTTAGTGGGTCTCGAAAGGGTCCCACGTCTCGAGATGTTCTAGGCGCAACGTCAGGTCTTGCAGAAGCTGTCCCTCGCCGATCTCGGGCTGCTCCGGACTGGAGACACACAGGGTATCCAGCAGGCTCAACTCCTCCTCGAGAAGGGCTCTGACCGTAACGTGACGCGGCCTAGGCAGTGGACGCACATCAACCAGCGGTTCACTAAGTTCAAGTTCCTCGCCCTGCACTGCGCTTACAACAGACATGCTTCTGAAAGGGTGTTAGTGAAGTTGCACTAGAAGGTGTCGTAAATAACCCTGGCTCCTACCCGGCTCGCCAAAATCTGTAGCGGTCAGAAGCCGCTAAGATTCACACCGTCGTGGAAGACGGTGATTTATTTATTTTATATGAGGATTACCAGGGACAACCCCAGCCTTGGCACGACCCACACACACACACACTACAGAGACAAAGAAAACGCACTGGGAACTTAAACGATAAAAAAGTATAATGAAATTAAATTTACTAAGTGAAAACAATAATACCACCCCTGATCCCTTCGGCGATATTACAATTAACAGATAAACACGCAGTAAAGTCCATGTATGAAATGATCAGCGGTGAAGTTATGTCCAGTGATTTGTATGAAGCGAGGGAAATGGAAAAACACAGTCCTACCGGTAATTGCTGAAGTATGATGACCGATGAATGGTTCAGGAGCGCTCCTTCTTCCGTGAAAGCCAATGAATCCAGACAACGTCCCCAGTAACAGTAAACAGGTAGACGAATGATTCCAGACCCCAACAAACAACACAATCCAGGACACGAAGATGTAAAGCAGACAACGACAGGCAGTTCAACAGTTATAACAAGCACCAAACAAACAAGAACAAAACTTCCTTTCTCTTCGTCCCCTGCCCTCCTTTTGAACCCCTCTGGCCACCTTTGCCCCCAACAGCCCTGCAAGGACTGCTGGGAGATGCAGTTCTAACCAATGGTAGCACTGCTACAATCCCCCTCCCCAGGCCGTGGTGTACGGCCGAACCAAGGCTTGAGGTTAGCGATGTTAACAGTGTCTACTTTCTTCGTCCCCGGCAACTATAGTCCAAAAGAAAGGACCAGTAACTTATGAGGTGGAGTGGGGATTGCCGGGGACGAAGAAAGTAGACACGTATTTGGGGAAAGAAAAGTAATGACAGGAATTGGAGGTTAGTACGTTTAAAAGAGACAGTACTGCTACAATAAATTATTTCACCGAAGGTTGCGCATGGCGCAGCAACATCTTGTGTAAAACATGAACAATCACTGTGCCATCGTGTTTCCATATTTAATAACATGCTTTCATTCCAATCATCATGAAAATGATATCACATATACATCTCAGTATTTTAATTATTCAGAGAGCTGTAATATCAGAAATGTAATGGATTCTGTTTGAGAAACTAGTAAATTAAATGAATTTAAGATGAAGTTAATAATGTTCTACTTTAATGACAAAATAAACTACGTGATTAAAGTGGAAATTTCGAGATTAAAGTTGACATTTTGTGCTTTTTTCCCACTGTGTGCCTATTTTTTCTGTCTGTACCCTAATAAGCTCAGATGGTGAGCTACAACTGGCCTTTTCATGGCGACTTTGATATGTGACTTCTTTTTTATTTCGGGCACTGTGTGACTTTGTGAACTTGAGCTTTCGAGTTTCTCCGACACACTATGTCACTCGATCAGCTTCCTTTTGTTGTTTATTCCACTGTTTAAAATCAACAAATAGTATGTTTTTCCTTTGCCTCCACTTGGTATTTGCTGAAATTCTTATATTTTCCCCTGTGTTTTTCCCATTGTCTTTTCACAGAACACTGAGCTTAATGGCTATTTATATTGATTTGTATATTCAAAGAGGCATACTTCTGGGAGAAGTTTCGGCAGGACAGCACACGTGTGCACGAGCATTACTCTTCACACTGACTGGGATTTATGGAGCAGAAGAACGTGGAAATTTGAGTACGCACAGATTCCTGCATCTGGATTTTTCTGTGTGTAAGCACATTTCGGCTTTTGTGCTTACGTCATGTTATAGTGCGAATTCTATGCACGGTGTTATGTATGAGGCCCCAGGTTTGGGACTTTTAAAATCTGGTCACTGTATAAATTACCATGTGTGCCATATTCACCAGATATTCATAGTGGTCTGTCACAGTAATAAAGTTGTCCTTTTCACTTCTGTTATTCCCAAACATTTGTCATTACTGAATGGCTTTGCAAGTCCCATTTCAAGAAATTTATACTTGGTGGCCTAAGCACAGATGTCAGCAACAAGCACAAATATGTTGAATGGCAACATTACTGCTGCTGTAAATGCCTTGAGCTCCAGCCATACCATGC